>NC_048220.1:101780634-101827105 GCF_002007445.2 Ailuropoda melanoleuca | reverse complement strand
CCCTTCTCTTTCAATGACGTCTTGGGTTGATGCTACTCCGGTTGCTCTGCCACATGCTTTACCCATATTATTTAACTCTTACAACGACTCTAAAAATATCTGTAAGATGGGCATAATTGGAGGGTGTGAGGAGACCAAGATTTGGAGGGTTAGGAACTTGCCTGGGCCCTCAGCTCATTGTGGTAAAGCCGAAGTCCACGCCGAGGCTCTTCTGAGCCCAGAGCCCACGTGCTAACTGTGGCTGAGCACCCTCCTCACTCTCCCTCAGGGCCCTGGGCTGATAAGGCAAAAGCCTCTGAGTGAATAGATAAAACATTTCATAATGCGATGAATCCATAAGACAAAGACCAATCTCACATGGGTTGATTTCATGCTGCTGCAATAAGGAACTATTGGGGAACTATTGGGGGTAGGCTGTTATTCCTATACTCATAATCTGTTGGGCCACCAACTCCCCCTGGGGAGTTTATAGCCACAAAAACTTCGGGTACTGTAAAGTTTTCCCCTGATGTGTCCTCTAATGCTTTAAAAGTCTTTTCCCTAATGTTATTTGCTGTTATTTATAAAGGCTGTTGGTCCCCAGATCTTATAAATAAGTATACTTCATATATTTAGAAATATTACCAACAAATCATTCAGAATAAAAGTCAACTTGGGCATTAGACTATTACTGAGAGAAGAGGCTCCCTGGGCCCCTAACCTAGTCTCCCTGGGCACCTGTAGGCTCTATCTTTCTTCACATTTAGGGTAAATTTGCATCTTGTTTACTTTTTCCTTATACCCAAGGGAATTTGGGAGATCTTAGGGTCTTAAGTTGCCCAAATCCTTCACTGATATGTTAGCAAAAGCTTTTCATTCTCTCTTACCCGCAGACATCCTCCCACTCCCCTCTTCATCCCTCTCTTTCAATGTCAGTAGTCTATACCTTGGTAAGTTCTGGCTAATAGAACTCCACACCCCCCTTTTCTGAAGTGCTTGCTCGTGGACATACTTGTGTCCTTGGGTCTGCTATCAATTATTTAGCTCAAGAGACCACACAACAGAACTGCTCAGAGCAGAAAGTCATGCTCCAGAATGACCCTAGGCAAGGATCCTCAGGGCTTGCTAGAGTTTCTGATTTTCCATTTAGCTTGGATAGAGTTTTAATGTCCAGGATTTGAACATGGGAACTTCTCTACAGTTGAAACCATCAGGACTGGAAGTACAGTGGAGCCCTCTGTAAGAGCCATCTGCGGAAAGGGGATGTGTCTCCAAGCAGCCTCAGGCTTCTGACTCTTTCTGAGGCATGAACATTGGGTGTGATGGAACACAAGTCTCATTGGACCAGTCTTTGATGCCAGGCCAGTGGCAGGCGGCTTATTGCTGTTGGTCCAGAGGGAACTCTGAAACCAAATCAGTCCCTTCAGCAGGTGTTTTTTGGAGCACCAAGGGACCAATTCTCATCGAAAAGCTCCACTTGCTTGGCTAGGCATGGGGGAGTTTCCTGTGGATGCCCTCCTCCTGGGGGGGATGAAAACCCCTGCAGACAGGTCAGCCCCTTACTCTGGGTATGTGGGGGTGTGCAGAGATGGGATACCAGCCCTTGTGGAGTCAAGTCACAAAGGCTCTGATTTCAACCTCTGTGATATTTTATAGCTTTGAATTTGTCTAAGAATTTCTCCTATTAGACAACCACTTATCTGACTTAAAATCTTTGGATATATTTTCATCAGAGATCTTTGAAAACTATGTCCTGAGTTAGGTTCTGCAGGGGGATTACTGTGCAGTGGTTGGTTAATATTTCACTATTAGGTCCTGGTTTGTGCTAAAAGCTGTTATTTCATGATTCCACTATATAAAAATACAGTAACCAAGGGAATAATACCAAAAATGAGGTTTATCTGGAGGGTGAGTGTTACTAAAATAATTTTGTCCCACTTAGTTAACCTACAGCATAATATTAGTTTCAGGTGTAGGATTTAGTGATTCATCACTTAGGATTTAAATAAAAACTTGGAAGAAAGAAAATCTCCCATAACTGGTTAAAGTGAGAGAGAATGTCTTTGTACTGTTACCTTCATTTAAACAAACCAGGAGAGAAGAAAAGTATTGCTGACGTCAATCTCATGATATGCTATTCTGACTTAAGGAGCAAACTGCATTTCTAATAGTAACAATTATTTTGCTTGCCTTCATGGAAGAAAGGTTACAAGTATTCTCCAGCTCTCCAGGGAATCACTTATGAAGTGAAGTATTTTACACGTTAGGTAAACCATAAATCTTGTTGACCTTGNTCCTTCTAGATTGTTTGGATGCTTTGTGTGCCCATTTGGATTTTCCCCCCTCTTGAACGTGGGGGTCTCCTTCTTTTCTTTCTTTTCCCCTGCAGCATGGGATGCAGATGTTTCGTAGACACATGGGAACTACTTAACAGTCATTAAAAGAGATATTTAGCCATTTTCACACACCATTCTTAGTCACGTGAAATAAATAAGGGAATAAATCAGCCCTTAAATATTCCATTTAGTGTGGAAAATGAAAAACAACAGATGTAGGTATTTGAGTGGGATGAAATACTGGTGGATGTTAAGTCTGAAGTCTTGACTAGTTTGCAAGTTCAATTCAGTTTGAGCAAGATATGCTGAGCCCTTCCCTCAGCTGACTTTTGGAAATGCATGGGGGAAAGATGAATGAGACAGATTCAGAGCCTACCTGCCATGGCTGGCTCTAAAAACATCTTCAGTCAACCTGCTGCCTCTTTCCACTGGAGGGTGGTGTTTCTCACTTGACTTGTCTATTGTTCCGTTCCATCAAAGCCTTCCTATAGCCCCTTCTCTTTCAATGACGTCTTGGGTTGATGCTACTCCGGTTGCTCTGCCACATGCTTTACCCATATTATCTCATTTAACTCTTACAACGACTCTAAAAATATCTGTAAGATGGGCATAATTGGAGGGTGTGAGGAGACCAAGATTTGGAGGGTTAGGAACTTGCCTGGGCCCTCAGCTCATTGTGGTAAAGCCGAAGTCCACGCCGAGGCTCTTCTGAGCCCAGAGCCCACGTGCTAACTGTGGCTGAGCACCCTCCTCACTCTCCCTCAGGGCCCTGGGCTGATAAGGCAAAAGCCTCTGAGTGAATAGATAAAACATTTCATAATGCGATGAATCCATAAGACAAAGACCAATCTCACACGGGTTGATTTCATGCTGCTGCAATAAGGAACTATTGGGGAACTATTGGGGGTAGGCTGCTATTCCTATACTCATAATCTGTTGGGCCACCAACTCCCCCTGGGGAGTTTATAGCCACAAAAACTTCGGGTACTGTAAAGTTTTCCCCTGATGTGTCCTCTAATGCTTTTAAAGTCTTTTCCCTAATGTTATTTGCTGTTATTTATAAAGGCTGTTGGTCCCCAGATCTTATAAATAAGTATACTTCATATATTTAGAAATATTACCAACAAATCATTCAGAATAAAAGTCAACTTGGGCATTAGACTATTACTGAGAGAAGAGGCTCCCTGGGCCCCTAACCTAGTCTCCCTGGGCACCTGTAGGCTCTATCTTTCTTCACATTTAGGGTAACTTTGCATCTTGTTTACTT
The DNA here is from genome assembly GCF_002007445.2 of Ailuropoda melanoleuca. NCBI lineage: Eukaryota > Metazoa > Chordata > Mammalia > Carnivora > Ursidae > Ailuropoda > Ailuropoda melanoleuca. Next base: position 101,823,523 of record NC_048220.1, on the reverse strand, counting down.
TTTTCTTTATACCCAAGGGAATTTGGGAGATCTTAGGGTCTTAAGTTGCCCAAATCCTTCACTGATATGTTAGCAAAAGCTTTTCATTCTCTCTTACCCGCAGACATCCTCCCACTCCCCTCTTCATCCCTCTCTTTCAATGTCAGTAGTCTATACCTTGGTAAGTTCTGGCTAATAGAACTCCACACCCCCCTTTTCTGAAGTGCTTGCTCGTGGACATACTTGTGTCCTTGGGTCTGCTATCAATTATTTAGCTCAAGAGACCACACAACAGAACTGCTCAGAGCAGAAAGTCATGCTCCAGAATGACCCTAGGCAAGGATCCTCAGGGCTTGCTAGAGTTTCTGATTTTCCATTTAGCTTGGATAGAGTTTTAATGTCCAGGATTTGAACATGGGAACTTCTCTACAGTTGAAACCATCAGGACTGGAAGTACAGTGGAGCCCTCTGTAAGAGCCATCTGCGGAAAGGGGATGTGTCTCCAAGCAGCCTCAGGCTTCTGACTCTTTCTGAGGCATGAACATTGGGTGTNAGTCACCCGGCTCTACCATCAGACGGAGTGAAGTAATGTGGCAACTTCTAGTGAAGGGTGACAGATTGGTTTTCAGGGAGACAGAATTTTAAACCGATTGTCCTTATGACTTTGATTTACCAGCCAGCTTATAGAAGCAATTCGGGTGCTAATATGTTGGCACGTTTCCCAAATGTGAACATGAGAAGTGGATATGTTGGGGAACTGACATATGCCACCTATTTTAATTTCTTCAAGAGGAGAAAGGACATAAATATGAACCCAATTGAGAGCTCTGAAGGCAGAGATCTGTAGCTTATCTTTTCGTATCCTTAGCACCTAATAGTCCCTCATCCATTTAACAACAGTTTCATCCAACAGCGATTTACTGAGCCCCTACTGTGTGCCAGGCACTGTTCTAGGTGCTGAGGATGTAGGAGTGAACAAAAGAGAATCTTTGCTTATATGGGGCTAGTGTTCTCAAGAGGGCTAAGGCTAAAAAAGAAGAATATAATACATCAGGTCTGAGAAAAACAAAAGGGAGTAAGGACAGAGCGGGGGGAGGGGTGCATGTGCTCTTTTCTGTAGGTGGCTTCTCTGCTGTGGCGACATTTGAATAGAGGCTGAAGGAAGTGCTGAAAGCAGTCACATAGTTATGGAGGGAAGAGGGTTCTAGGTTGGGGGAACAGCAGATGCAAAGGCCCTGGAATAAGAATGCGTTCGATGTGTTTAGATGCCAGCAGTAAGGCAAGAGGGGTGGAGTGGAGGGAGGAAGGGCAGAGGAGAAGGTAGGGCAAGAGTTTAGAGGTCCTGTGGGAAGAGCACAGGCCACCCAGGGCGGAGCAGGGTAAGGTTAGGACTGCGGTCTTGACTCTGGGTGTGACGGCAACCTTGGGAGTGGGGTGCAGGATGGGGAGGGGGGTGAGCTGATTTGTGGTTTAGAAGTCTCTCCGTTGCTATATGCAGGACATTCATGGAAGCGGGGAAGGCTGTTAGGAGGCCCCTGCAGCAGGTCCATGGAGGAATGATGCTGGCCTGCTGGTGGAAGTGGTGATCACCGAGAGAGCCTTACGTAGGAGCAGTGCTCAATCAGTACGCGTTGATAGCTTTCATTCCCCTGGATCCCAACCTTCTTCCCTCCTAATATCTGTAAACACTGGCCTTGTTAAGGTAAATGCTTTTACTTCCACTCTTATGTTCTTTTTCAAAGGCTTTTTAAGTCAATTGTTTTCAGACTACAGAAAAGGGGATGTCTTCTTAGAGGTTCCAAATGTTAAAATAACAGTGATACCTTAAAAGGAGTTTTTGAAAAATTAAGATTACTACACCTTTATTGTCTGCTCATATACCCATCATGTCTGCTGTTGAAAGCAACACCCTATTCCCTCTTCTCCACTTTTTTTCTAAACAAAGAAATTTTTAAATCATTGCACTATATTTTTTTTAATGATTTTTAAAAATTTATTTATTTGACAGAGAGAGACAGCCAGTGAGAGAGGGAACACAAGCAGGGGGAGCGGGAGAGGAAGAAGCAGGCTCCCAGCGGAAGAGCCCGACATGGGGCTCCATCCCAGAACTCTGGGATCACGCCCCGAGCCAAAGGCAGACGCTTAACAACTGAGCCACCCAGACGCCCCTGCACTATACTTTCTAAGTCCTGGTCAAAGCTTTGCTGCAAATGATCTTTCCTGTTATACTGATCCCTCCCCCCTCCCCCCTCCCCCCGCTGCCATCAAAGGTGACCCTCTCCCATCTTTGCTCTCAATGGTGGCACAAGCCAAGATGGTTCTCACCAAAAGTACTTTTCCTCTTCCATCAGCATCTCTGATGATGATCAGTAATAAAATTGGCTCAGCTCTGGAAACTGGGAAGTTAACCAGTTGATTTGCTTTCATCCTCCTTTTGTGGTTGTCTGGATACAGTAAAGGCAACATGTCTGGAGGGTGACAGAGGTCTTCTTAATGGGGTGGCTGGCAATTTAGAAATACGGGTAACATAGTGAGGACTTCAAAGTGTGTAGCCCATTGATCCCAATTGCAGTGGTGTTGTTTTACATAGACACTTGATTTAGGGCAGTGGGTCTTCAATGTAAGTGTGCATTCGAGTCACTTGGAGGGCTTGTGAAACCACGGATTGCTGGCCTCTATCCTCAGAATTTCCTATTCAGTTGGTCTGGGGTGGGGCCTGTGATTTTGCATTATTAGCAAGTTTCTAGGTGACACTAATGCTAGGGACCAAGGTTTGAGAACCACTGAGCTAGAGGAATTCAACTCTGAGAGAGACAGAGACAGACAGAGAGGTAGGAAGATGAGAGAGACAGAAAGAGAAAGAGAGAGATAGAGGACTCTCAAAGAAGTAGAAACATTGATCTTTGTCTTTGAGAAGTTTGTAACCTTATTAATGCTGGAGAAAAATAGTGCCACTTATTTTGAAATACATGCATGCCAGATAATAGAAGGGAAGTTGTCCTGAGTGTTGAGTAAAAGGACAGACAGGGGAGTCTGAAGCCAGGTCACTGAGGACTTGGAGGGGTGAAGGCCTTTGCGATTGGGTCGATGGTGGGAGTAAAATCTCATTGGCACTTGAGCAAGAGGGATGTGTGTGCATAGGGGGACTGGGAAGTTAGGGACCTGGCTGGCTAGAGGGAAAAGACCAGTTTGGGGAGACCAAAGGAATGGATTTTGCAAACGGACCAAATAGGGAGGAAGCCCAAGAAGCCTTGGAGCCTGGAGAATGTCAGTTGGTCAGTTATATCTAAGGTAAAACAAAAAAGTTTTACCTTGAGGAAAAGCGTAAAGATGGGCCTGACTACTTGGTTAATGAGAGCGGCACGGGTGCCTCAGGCCTCAGGTTTCTTTTCCTGCTGAAAGAGACATGGGGGGGTAATCAGGAGGGGGAATGAAGCATGAGAGATTATGGACTCTGAGAAACAAACTGAGGGCTTCAGAGGGGAGGGGGGTGGGGGAATGGGATAGACTGGTGATGGGTAGTAAGGAGGGCACGTATTGCATGGTGCACTGGGTGTTATACACAACTAATGAATGAAAACTTTACATCAAAAACCAGGGATGTACTGTATGGTGACTAACATAATATAATAAAAAAACATTAAAATAAAAAAAATACATCCTTTCTTAAATGGGCATTGCTGGAAGGAGGGGAGGTGGGGGGATGGGGTAACTGGGTGATGGACATTAAGGAGGGCACATAATGTAATGAACACTGGGTGTTGTATGCAACTAACGAATCTGGAGCAATCTCTGGAATTGATAATACACTATATGTTAACTAAATTGAATTTAAATAAAAATTTAAAAATAAAATAAAAAAAGACATTACCTTATGAATAGCAAGAAGTGGTTATGACTCTAAGTAGGTGATGTACTTAGCTTTTAAAAATTGAGGAGGAAGCATCCATTATAAAAACTAAAGGGAAGGGTAAAAATATTAGCATTCTATAAAAAGGCTGCCGCACCTGATTGAAGCAGGTGTGCCGAATGCATTAATTTTTATTTATTCATTTATAGTCTCAAGTATTGTGATTTGGAAAATTGTCTTTCACAATAGGCAGAAGAGCGGTTGAGAATTGTAATAATACTCTAACAACGTATGTTTGCCTTGTACTTTCAAGTACGAGAAAATCACGAGGACATTTGTTGACCTTCCATTGCGGCTCTTGGAATTTGTGAACATACTAAGAATTTGATCATAGGCATTTAAGTAAGCAGATGATCCTCTAAACATAAATAGCTCCCAAGTTATTTTAGGGCAACAGCCATGGAAGTGATGGGAAATGAGAGTTTAATAGCAGTAATGCACATTTCAATAATGTGGTAACAGATGTGATCAATATCGGTTAAGGGATGATTTTGTGCCGGGCTCTGTGCCCACGTGGGTACACACACACATACACAAACACTTTTAAGAACCAATTCATCAAGGTATAATTGTATATCATAACATTTACTCAGTGCTAAGGTGCAGTTCAGTGATTTGAGTATAAAATACAGACTCGTACACCATCATCACAATCCTGTTGTAGCACATCGCCATCACCCCAGGTTCTTCTCCGGTGCCTGGTTGTTATCAGTCTCCCCAGCCCTGGACTGCTTTCCTTTCTGTCCCTACGGATTTGCCTTATCTGGATATCGCATGTTAATAGAATCATACAGTAGGTAGGCTTGGCTTTCACCTAAGCCTAAGTTTTTAGATCCACCCATGTGGTACATGGGCCAGCAGTCCACTCATTTTTATTACCGGATAGTATTTTATTGTATAGTTATACAACTATTTGTTTGTTCACAAATTGATGGGCATTTGGAATTTTTCCACTTTGGCATTGTTATGAATAATGCTGGAATAACCATTTGTTCACCTGTCTGTCTCTGCACATACATAAAATTTTAATCATCCCAATTACCCTATGGTTTAGAACCGTTATAATTTTTTCCTTCAGATAATGAAACTGAAGGTCAAAAAATTATGACATTTGCCCAAGGTAATAAATGCAACAGGGGTACTATTTTGAAAAACTGTTGAGTGCACTTTCTTCTTTGGCCCTCCCACAGGGTTTGCTGACTGCCCAACTTGCCTTGAGTTCCTCCTCTACTGCAGGTGGGACGTGGCCGCATGAGGGGCATTGTAGCAGAAATGCAAAGGTAAAGGAATAAGTTAATCAGCTTTTGACATTTAACATAAGATTTAGGGACAAGGCAGGAAGATTAAAAGCCAGGTTTTATTTATTTATTTTTAAAATTTAGATTCAATTAGCCAACACATAGTACATCATTAGTTTCAGATGTAGTGTTCAGTAATTCATCAGTTGCATATAACACCCAGTGCTCATTACATCACATGCCCTCCTAATGCCCATCACCCAGTGACCCCATCCCCCTACCTACCTCCCCTCCAGCAACCCTCAATCTGTCTCCTCAAGTTAAGAGTCTCTCATGGCTTGTCTTCCTCCCTGATGACTTCACATTCGGTGTTCCCTCCCTTCCCCTATGCTCCTCTGTTTTGTTTCTTAAATTCTACATATGAGTGAAACCATATGATAATAGTCTTCCTCTAATTGACTTATTTAGGGAGAGAAAAGGGAAGAAGTTAGGAGGCTTATTTATTTTTTATTAGTTTTAGCATATCAAGAGGACAACTTGGAAGGTTTAAGTCACAGTCTCTTTCATGGGGTGGAGAAAAAACCTATTCCATTGTTGGCTAGTTGTTTGGCGTCCTGCCCCGGGTTGGGATGAGGGTATGGCAAAGTGTGATGGTGGGAACCCTAGGATCCTGCTCCTATGGCCAGGGACTTTGTGAGGAGAAGTGGCAAGAGAGCAGGGCTGGGCATGTGGGGCCCTGATCTCTCCACTGTGGACTTTGGGTTGGACAGAGTGGGGATGGTGGGGTTAGTTGAGGAGGTGACCAGGTCAGGGGCCCTGGACTCAAGGGGCATTTGGGGCTCTGGGCAGAGATTGCCTCCAGGATGCTCTGCTCCAACCCGGGGGACAGCCGTATCAAGGGAAGCTTAGTAACCCAGTGTGGTTAGGCAGAGAGAAGGCCAAGTATGGCTTTCTAAGTCACCTTCAGTGTCCTTGTGGTGTGGAGGGACCCCTGGCATTCCTGCATACTCCCAAGAGTGCACCGTGTTGTCAGTGGTCTGGGGGGCTTCAGCCCATGTGATGGAGGATGTAGATGGACTGCCCACTTCTGGGTTCTGGATGGAAGATGTGAGTGGGACTCAGCTGCTTTAGCGAGAGCTGGAGTGAGAATCTCTCTTGGTTGTCACTGACAGAGACCAGACATGGATGCATCAGGCACTGATTTCAGCAGGAGCAGAACACTCAAGGGACAGAACTGGTAACAACTATGAGGTCCCAAAGCAGCTGGCTCATACCCAGAGTCAGCATGAGACCAGGGTGCTCTTGCCCCAGGGCTGGGGCTAGAGTGATGGCTGCAAGGTGCCTAGGTCACACAATTTCAGGAAGCACTTGCTTCTCCAAGTTTACATAAATCCACCTCCCATATTCCTGGTCAGCATCTTGGGAGGGAGAGAACATCTATGGTAGAAAATTCATACTGAAAGTGAGTGAACCTCACCTGACGGATTTTCCAGTACTGTGTGTGTGTAGGTTTGCTGGAGTAGACGGTATCTAGGGTTTGTCCTTTGTTTGCTTATTACCCACTCCCCAGGTCTTGTGCTCGTCCTTGTGTGAAAGAGCAGGTCTGTTAGGGAGACGGATAAAGAAATGCCATTTCCTTGGCACATGGGAGAACAACGTGACCTAGCCGTGTATCACTAATGAGTCATGGGGGCTGGGATTTGAAACCACCTTTGCCTGAATCCAGAACTTGCTGTTCGCAGATGGTAATAATAATAACTCACATGTTTTGAGAGCTTACTATGTGTCAGGTGTTCTAGCTGCTTTATCAGTATTAACCCACAGAATCTTCACACCACCCCGTGTGGTATTGTGTGCTGTCCTTTTTTGACAGAGGAAGAAAGGGAGACGCAGAGAGGTACAGTACCCCCCCAAGGTCATACAGCATATGAACGCTGGCGAGCCAAGCCCTCTGGGTGTGGAGTCCATCCTCAGAATCACTTCAGTGTGAAGGCAGCTGACTTCAGTGGCACCATTTTTTGTTGTGTAGCACTTCTCACTTTGCCAACAACTTTCACAAAACGGTCTTATTTTATCCTTGTGACAGTCTTAGCGGTTAAAGGGGGCAGGAGGCAAAGTTGCCAGGTTACATCTGAGGGAACCATGATGCCAACAGCAACTTGAACGTGCCAGAACTGCTCTGACCGTGGGGAATAGAACTTTGGGGTGTGCGGGGATGGCAGGGAGACTTCATGGAGGACACTAAATGTCCTGTCAGGGAGTTTGGTGAGGAAAGTTACATAGAGAAAAATCAGAGACAAAAAGAAAAGAAAAGAAATGGAAGACGTAGTCGAAGTTGACAATGTGTTTAATAATTAGTTCTCCATACGATTCTGTCTAGACCTTGAAAAAGAAAATAGAAAGCTGTGGAAGGTGTCAGCTTTCTGGAAAGTCCCATAACCACATCCTTCTTGCCATCAATTCTCATTAAAGGTTGGTTGAACCTAAAGAAAATGCCAGTTTGGCTAATTACTAAAGATATTTAAAGAATCATCTCCATCATACAGTGTTAGATGAAGCAAATAAATGGCAGCAGAGATTGATTAATGACCAGAGACAACCTGAGGTAATCAATCACAAAAGTCATTTACTCCAGGGCATTCAACAGGGAAATGTTTTCTAAAATGTGGCATATCAGATGGTTTTAGGTCCTACCCAAAATGAATATTTTAATTTTAATTGTAATAATTTTTACTTGATTTCCTATTTATGGGAACAGTACACTTGAAGTAAAAGTCGAGTTGATTTAAAGAAAATTTTAAATAATAACACAGGTAGTGTACCAATATAGGAAATTCACAAAGATGGAATACTAATGACTAGGGTTTGGGGAACACTGTATTAATGCCACAAAGACCAACCAGTTACATAATAACTCAAAAGTGAAGAGAAGAATTTTTATTCTCTTCCTACGCCACTCTCACCTTTTATTCAGGGTTTACTATATATCAGGCATGGCACCAAACATTTTATTTATATTAGCTCCTTTTATCTTACAGTATTTGTCACCTGAGAGTCACCTTCTTCTTCCTTACAGTGGACTCTGATTTTGTTGGAATGGTAATGACTCCCAGTGGAAAGACTACATTCCCAGGTTGCTTTGCAACCAGAACCATGTGACTGTTCTGACAGATGAGCTATAAGTTGGAGTGCTGTGTGGAACCTCTAAGACTGGCTGCTTAAGTAGAGCTAACTCATGTGGAAGAAATGCCATTTGTCCTTCTCCTTTCCTCTTTCCTGCAGCCTGGAATGCCTTTGTGATGGCCAGCATCCAGGAGTCATCTTGGAACATGAGTCGAGTTTGAGGATGGAAGCAAAATGCTAGAATGGTGGGATGGTGGACCCTGGTGGGCTCTGGTGACCATGGAGGTGTACCTTCCTTGACTGTCTACTTCAGATATCTTTCACCTGAGAGAGATAAACTTCTGTCTTTAAAACTTTCATTATTTGGGGCATTTTGGCCAACACTGCCAAACTTAATACTAACTGATGGAAGAAGATGAAATCTCGGTTTAGAGTGCTTTTGGGTGTCAGTAATAGTAAACAAAACTTACGGAAGCTTAAATATAGGGGTTTATTTTTCTCACTTAAACCAGTGAAGAATCATATGGCTGTTCGATGATGCCATTCAGAGCCCAAGTTTTCTCCAGCCTTCTGTCCTTCCACCCTTAGTATGCTGGCTTTTATCATCATGCCTGATACCTCATGGCTGCAAGATGGCTGCTGTAGCTCCAGGCATTATGTCCACACAGCAGGCAAGAAAGAGATGGAAGAGTCAAAGTTCTGCTCCTCACAAGGTGTTGTCTTTTTCTTTGGAAAGGAAATTCCTCCCCAGAAGAGTTCCCTTAACATCCTACTATTACAGAACCGCGCCTCCTAGATCTGTGGTGGGATCCACCCTTCTGAAACCAAGCAATCTCTGTCAACTACTGGAATATATTGGAGTCTGTTACTAGGGAAGAAGGAAGTGGGGAGAGCATGTGGATAGGCCATGGACAGCGAGGAATCGAGGCTTAGACATGAGGTGACATGCTCCTATTTCAGAGCAGCAGGTAGAAGGTAGTCGGTTTTGAATGAATGTCAAACTCTGAAGCCTGGGATTTTAACCACTTTGCTAAACTGCTCTCAGAAGACCTTACACATCTTAGCTTCCCCTTCCACAAATTTTATTTTTAGGCTCTGTTCGGAATTTTACACAGAAAGTTCTAGCTGAAATGGCTTATAGAACTAGACCCCTTCCAATGTGAACTTAAGGAGCAGCTCTGTCTAAAAGAAATTTTGAAATTGAGGAAATGTTCTGTGCTATGCTGTTTAATATGGTAGCCAGTAGCCATGGCTCTGGGGATCTGAAGTATGGCATGCACCACTAAAGAACTGAATATTTAACTTTATTCCATTTTAATTAATGTAAATTAAAACAGCCACACATCACTAGTGGCTACCGTATGAAACAGCACGGTTTCAGAACCTCAAAATATTGGTTCCCAGAATACCCCCAGATGCTAAGCATCAACAAAATGCCACTCCCCACACCGATCTTTTTGCTTTTAGGAATTAAAGGCCCACTGTTGCTTTGCATAAAGTGGTGTTAAAGGCCAGCATAAGTCATCGTTTTGTGAAAGAAGTTCAGCATAGACATAACCGTGTTATAAACGTTGATAGAAAGGATTAGCCTGTGAAAACTATTGATTTATGGAGCTCCAAGTTTACTTATAGTGAGTCAGGCTTGCTTCTCTGAAGTTACAGGAGGCCAGGTCTTTTGGCCCCATGGGAGAAGCAAGCTGTGGTAAGCAGGGCTGGCCATCAGTGGCACAGGTTAGCAGGGAAAAGTAGTGAGCCTCCCATCAGTTCCCGTGCAGGACTGCTGGTACTATTGTTAGTTGCAAAAGCCTATAATGACCTTCCTCTGAGTCAGTAATAAATTCAAATCTTTAGTTTCTGGTACACAGTTTGTTTAAACACCTTGTCCTAATATTGAATGTAAAGAGATGACAGTATGTTAAGATGTGTCCAGCTTGCAGCAGGCGGGATGAATCATACCTCCGAAAAGCAGGAAATGTTGTCTTTTGCATCTGTCAGTTTGGTTCAGGAGACAAAACCCTGCTATCTGGATACTTCAGTTTCTTAACGTGAGATTATGGATTTGCAGACCTATATCAGAGAAATAAGACAAATCTGTTTTAATTTATTTGCATTGCCCATGTTCCAAACCCAGCCCCTTCCAGTGACAACACTAGGAAGAGTTTGATGATTGCAAAGAGTGTTTGGGGGCTATATCCATCTTGCCATTCTCTGTTGGGGGAAAGAAGCCTGGGAATCTATTTTGGGAATCCCTACTCTTGGATTTTCTGAGAACGCTTTGTAGCCTAACTTCCAAAATTGGCATTGGGGAAACTCCAGACAGCATCTAACTAGCTAAATTGTATTATTTTGGGTTTTGCTTGCTGTCCCTTAGGTTCGCGGCACAGATCTTTTTCACAACACTTACGTTTGTTCTGTTTTGCTGTACCAGGCTTTCCACTTTTTTTTTTATTATGATGTTAGTCACCATACAGTACATCCTTAGTTTTTGATGTAGTGTTCCATGATTCATTGTTTGCGTATAACACCCAGCGCTCCGTGCAATATGTGCCCTCCTTAATACCCTTCCACTTCGAAGTGTCCCATGGAGGAAATGATTGGCTGAAGGAACTCTTTGCTTCTCGGTGCACCGTGACAAATTGGCACAAGAAATTAGGAGCGGGACCAGAATGGAGCTTTTTTCACCCCTGGTGTTTGGTTGGCTTGAGTTCTTCCGCTCTGAGTAGCATGACAGGTCATCCCTTTGGTTGGGGCGTTGGTCCTTTTCCCATTCCCTCAAGCTCTGCGTCTTCCCTGTGCTGTTCCTCCCACCAGAACAGGTTCCAAGCACCATCCTCACAGCAGCCCCGACTGCCTTTCAGGAGCCAGGCGTGAACATCCGGGCCCCTTAATTTCTGCAGTGTCTCCACATAGAAGTTCTCAATTAGTCACGAGGCACACATCTCTTGTTGGTGTCCGGCCTTAACTTTCTATTCTTGATCACCTTGGGCTTATTTGGAAGTCTCAGGATAAACGTGGTAAATCCCATCAGCTTTTCATGTCCCATAATTGCAGGAACCGCCCCATGTCTGTGTGAATAAATCACTCAGAGCAAAGAAGAATGCACTAATGCGAACTGAGCTCTCAACAGGAATGGGTGCTCAGGTGCTAATTTGCTAACATGGTCACTTAAAACACAAAAGTGTTATTGAGCTCTGTATGTTGACACCCGGTATTATCATTTTGGCAAAAACCCTCAGGCAGTATGCAAGATCTGAGACGACAAACAATGCAGTATGGGAGTTGTTAATGATATCTGTGTTTAACAATAATAATCATTATTTAGTAAATCCAAAAACTAAAGTAGAAAAACTTTCTTTGCCCTCCACCTTAAAGTTAAGAAACAGATGGCTGTCTGTAGCCATATATTTCTTGTTGTTGCAAGTAAATGCAGCCACAGGAGCTTTTTTTATGCTAAAAGCCTCCATCTGCTAGATGTAATCTTTTTGTACCTGTGGAAAAATGAATAAAATAAGAAGGACCCGCTCACTTCTGACCTTGACTCTCAGACAGATTATGCACCTAAGATACTTTCCTTTTTTCCTTGACAGGTGTTAACTCTGCAATGATAGCGCTGTAGACATCTGACGGTTTCATCCTTTCACCTAAATGGGAGCAAATTTGGCTTAATCATGTTTCTGGTTGGCATATGTTTTGCTGCTACACAGGGAGTGGGTTTTCCTTTAATGAGCAATACATCGTGCCCCTCCACAGCATCTTCTCGTCTTGGAAAAATGCTCAAGCATGCTTTGCCTCTCTGGTCTCTTTGCCAAGCATAAATGAGAAATCATTATAAATAAAGTGGTCTCAAAAAATCCTTATATGTGTCATGGATCTGTGTATTCACTGGAGGGAAAGGGGAAGTAGGATAAACAGAATGAATCACTGTGAATGTGTCCACTCATTTGTTCCCCTCTTTTTGGCCCCAGCTCAAGCCTCAAATGAGCTCTCCACCTCTCTTACTGCCCTCTATTCACTCCCATCACCGCAACAGTGTTCCGCCAGGCTTGTATGTTTCTTTCCCAGTGGTTAAGTTACATGTGTTCTATGGCGCGCTATGTAAACAGCATTCATTGTCATTCAGGCATGCTGCTTCTGCTCAGCTCTGTACAAAGTTGGAACTGGATTGGGACCTGAGAGGCTAGGCTCTCTTTTAGAAGTGAAAAAGCCCCAAGGCCAGAAGAGGGGACTGACCGCGCAAGGCAAAGCCGGTACTGGGCCTGGGCTCTTGTTTTCTCTGACACACTGCCTGTGCAAACGCCACAGAGAAGCAACGATAGGAGTCTTAAGGTTTGCAGGGAAAAGTGGGATGCCTGATTCCAAACCGGAGGATGATTTTTTGGAGATTTTATTTATTTATTTGAGAGAGAGAGAGAACCCGCGTGAGGTCGGAGAGAGGGGTAGAGGGTAAGGGAGAAGCAGACTCCCCACTGAGCCTGACACGGGGCTCGATCCCAGGACCTGAGATCATGACCTGAGCTGAAGGCAGACTTTCAACTGACCTGAGTCACGCAGGCGCTCCACTGGAGGATTTTCCTGAAGTTCCTTGGTGTTGACCTTGGGCAAAGTAGAATGCATGTGGGTGCTTGTTAAATATGAGGAGAAAACTAAGGATTTAAGTTTGACTTCAAGATAGTTTATTGCAGAAGCATGGTCCTGCTCTATTTTTCAACGTAATCACTTCCTAACCCCACAGATTTATTGTAGTGATGGACAAGCCTTTTGTTGTTATGAAGGAAAAACAATCTATCAAAAAAATTAGATGGGGAAAAGAGAAGAGAAATAATAGAGCCACCACACGCTTGGAGAGGAAAGACTTCGGGCTGCATCAAGAACCGGCAGTGGGATCCTGAGCAAGGAACTTCTTCTCCTGAGGCCCGAGCAAGGTGTGGCCCGGGACCAGCATTATCATCATCACCTGGGGGCTTGTTAGAAATGCAAATTCTCAGACCACGCTCTGACCTAGAAATTGGAAGCTCTGGGGGTGGGGCCCAGCAATCTGTGTTTCAGGAAGCCCTCCAGGGGATTCTGATCATGCTGGAGTTCCGGAACAGGTGTGAATAATCCCATTATAAAAGCCCCAGTCTCAGACGCTGGAGTCAATGCGGCCACAGAACCCAAGCAGGTATGTCTGCCTTTTCTCAGGGGTCACTTCCAAACAGCAAGTTAGTGATTACAAGGTTCTACCTGATTTTGTACGTTGCTCCCTGCATTTCTGTATCCATTTAATACTCTGCACATAGAAAGCAAGTATCAGTTTACCTTTCAAAATGCGAGGCTACCTTCCCGCAGTTGCCCCAAGCCTTAGCTCTGGCTTTGGATCCAGAGAAGCAAGTGCTGTGGTCCTGAGTATTCAGCACATGAATATCCTTGCTGGAAAATGAATGTTCCTGTTGGCTATCAAGTCCTTTCGTAGTCTTGAGTTTTTCTGGTCTCTTTGGGATGGAGGCAGTGTTGCTGGATGGGGTAAGGAGCGGCTCTAACTTCCTGCTGCTTGCTTCCCCTTGGAGCTCCACCACTTATGACCTTGGGTGAGGGACTTTTTGTCTTATTCTCTGTTTTCCTTTCTGCAACTGGGGAAACACACAGTAGCTATATAAAATTCTTGTGGGGAGTCAAAAGATAACAGTTCGTGTAAATGTCCTCAGCGCAGCGGGTTGCCTGTATTGAGCTCTCGGTAAATGGTAAGCATCGTTAGTCCACTTGTCATTATTTCGTAGCTTTCAAAAGAAAGTGGTGCGTTTTGTTTTGTTTTTTTGTTTTTTTTGTAACAGACAATGTGTGAATGACTTGTAAATGTGAAGGAAATGTAAAGTATTTGGCAAGTTCTTATCTCTGGGAAGTATCTTCTATATGCAACAATAGTGCAGTGGTTAATGATCTCAGAGAGAGTTAGGAGTCGGATAGGACTATTTCCAAAAGAGGGAGAATGAAGGAGTCCAGCTAATCCTTTGTGGAGGGTCCTCTCTCTCAGTCTCTTTCTCGCCTTCTCGCAGTGCTAAATCCTCACCCAGTTGTACTGGATCACTTCCAGAGTTCCCTGAGCTCTACCAGGCTTCTCAGGTTAGGTGGCTTTCCTGTTAAAGTGCTTGAGCCACCCCCATGATTTCCCTTTTGTGTAGCACTTGTTACTTTTGAAATAATTTAGTCGTTGTTTGTCTTTATCTGGCTGTAAACTCCATGAGGGCCAGGACCAGGGTTGTTAATTCTGTGTCCCCATGGTTTGGCCTAGTGTTGGTTCAAGTACAATAGCTCAGACTCCCTGCTCACACCCCGTGCTCAACCCGATGCCTTGGCATTGATGTATCCTGATGAGTTACAGGTGTGTTGAGTTACTGATTGCTCAGCCTTTGGGGGGAGTCCAGGCAGGGGTAGGGATTGCCAGAGTGCCAGGACCAGTCTCCTCCCACCTACAGTAGCTTCATCTATTTAGTATGAAATAAAACCATCTAGGTGTGCTATGATGTTAAAAAGTGTGGGAAGTACTGCATTGTATGTTGCAGGGATAGAAGAATAATTATGTAGATGGATGTTCCAACCAATGAGAACTTACGCTTACCTATTGACCAGGGTGATAGGATGAAAGGAGAATGTGGGACCTATCACAGAACAGAGACATGCGGGCCACTAAAGTAGTTCAAAGTTGCATTGATAACTTGCCAGGCACAAGAGACCTCCCCTTCGGAAAGATACTCCAGTTTCCCCATATAGAAAAGAGAGCCAGATCTAGCCTGAGAAAGAAGCTTTGCCCAAGCAAGATCCAGGTCTACTGTCCGTCTCTGATTGTATCAAGAGTGGACTGTACATGTTCTGTTGAGAGAGGCTGTGAGTTCTGTGTCGTGGACGTGGGGAATGTAGTCCCGAGGTCCAGGAGGGTAAAAGACGCCGGGTCATTAGCAGGCAGCATGACACCTGCCTGTTGCAGGGCTAGGCAGAGTTTTCCTATTATTACCTGTCACCGCGCAAAGACCCTTATCAAATTCATGTCAGCAAAATGGCCAGGTAGTTTTGGTCGAGGGGAGGTGATTCGCACTTATTATTGGCAGTGAAAACAATGACGGAACATTGTTTCTTGCTCCATTTGTTACTTTAGGAGTCCCAGTCAGGAAGAGGAGTTGCAGGGTAATAAGTCGGTATTTCAGAGATTTAATATTCAAATAGAATTGGAGAGAAACAGGAAGACACGTTCCTAATTCCTCCTAGCCCACCATTCTCTACTTGTCTGACCCCATTTACTCAAGGCAAAATAGCCTTGAGGGGCCATACAGGTGCAAAATGGCTTTCTTCTCGTTCCTGAGTGTGTTTTTAAAAATTTTTATATATATATATTTTTTAAGATTTTTTATTTATTTATTTGACAGAGCGCGAGAGAGCACAAGCAGGGGGAGCAGCAAGCAGAGGGAGGGGCAGAAGCAGGCTCCCTGCCAAGCAGGGAGCCCAGTGTGGGGCTCGATCCCAGGGCCCTGGGATCATGACCTGAGCCAAAGGCAGATGCTTAACTGACTGAGCCACCCAGGTGCCCCTGTTCCTGAGTGTCTCGAGATATCTCTGCCCAAGTCTGTGGGCTTGGGGGTAGCATACCTTATAAGAGATAATAAATGGGGTTATTTAGGGTTTTAAATATTTGTGTTTGGGTGCCTGGTATAAATCAGAGTTTGGTATAAAGCCTATTTGGTGGTGATGTAAATCATGAAATAACATGTGATGAGCAAGACCCCAAACATATCACATAGGAGAAAATGTCTTCCTCTTCCTCGAGTGGGTTGCCATGGAGATTGGTTGGGGTGGCAGCAGCGAGGTTTGGAGGCCATCAGGAGAGACCGTATAATGTTGGGACTTGGAAAAATCTGTGAGATTATTCCTCTAGTGAGTTTGGCTACCATGTACCCTGTTGAAATCCCTAGAGTTTTTTGAGTTCAATGGGTTTGTTTCCACTGGGCTGACTTTAGGGGCCACAGCAATGGCAGAAAATGGATTCTGGATCTCTTAACAACAGTAACAACAAAAATGATTAGGTCAGGGATAGAACTGTAAACCCAACAAGATCTCCTGTTGTGGCTCCTGTGAGCCGGCTACCGAACTTCAGTGTGCGTAGTCATTATTCCCCTTCTCCCTTTCTGTGGAAACGCCGTGCTTGCTGGTGCAGAGTAACGAAATAATGAGGACAGCTGCCCATCATCGCCTAGTGGCGGGTCACAGGAGAGGTGAATCTGCAACATAGAGATAAAAACTTTCCGGGGAGAAACTTAATGGGGGGTGAAGTATAATAAATAAAACAGATGGAGCAGCCAGAAAGCATTACTTCTAGGGGAAAAAAAACCCCAAACAAACTCAAATGTGAGAATAAAATGAAAATGTCTTTCCAGAATGAGAGAAAGCAAAGCAATTCAGAGAAAAAGTGGCTAAGGCAGAATTGAGCCTGCACTTAATAAATTCTTGTTATTATATCTAACCTGATTCTTTTTGGAGCTCTAAGTGCGTTCAGAGGATCTGTCTGAAATTGTTGGTTAAGCCGTCTTTACATAGTTCTTTATTTTATCTCCTTGGGGTCCTAAGCCATGCACAGCGTAGACAAGGGGGGGAATTATAAATCATGTTCCGCAAGCCAAGTCGCTGAACTTGTTTCCCTGTGATTTGCTTTTAGAAGTCTGTGCCTCCAGCTGGGTATGCAGCGGAGGGTAAGACTCGGGAAGATGGTCTCTTGATTCTTGTCCATTCATCCTATTGCCCTTCTTTCTCTTTATTCTTCATATGGCCCCTTCTGTGAGGGACTGAAATAATAGTACCACTCACTGGACAGATTTATTTTGGTGAATAGTGAGTGTAATGGCGAGGGTGTATTAGCCAGAAAATACATTCTTGTGTCTTTTCTGGTACGCCCCCAGCAAACTTACTGAACTGTAGTTTTTATCCCCACATTGAGGTTTAATGATGGAGGCGTCTGGTGGTCTGCATTTCACATAAGCACTGGAAGTCTTCTAATGCAGGTCGTCTAGGAAACTCTACTTGAAGACCCACAGGCATTGGTCTGTGTCTGTTAGGCTCTGATGTTAGATACAGTTTGGATCTCCGTCCTGCCCCCTTCTGAGCTTGAGCAAATTACTCGATACCTCTGTGCTTATTTCCCCTGTGTAGAAAGGGGATACTACTAGTATTTACTCCATAGAGCATTTAATGAAACGATGCAGGAAAGATATTTCATGTAGAGTGATAGAGAGTAAGCCGTCAACAAGTGGTAGTTGTCATGTTTATTGTCATCAATGAGCTTGACGGTCATTTTTAGACTTTTGGATATGAAGGAAGGGAAGGCAACTTGGGCTAGTTTAGGGAAAGGGGAATGTTTTGGCCAATGTAACAAAGATTCTCTGCTTGACCAAGATTTAGTTGGGCTCCTTTACCTTGTCCTAGGCCTGTCTGTGGACTTCCTTGTAAAATCCAGTGTTCATAGAAAACCTAAGTAAGTTTAGCAAGAGCCCCCATCCTCAATATTGGATCACTCCCAATATCTAATGGGGTTCCTGACCTCTGTCATCCTCCAGGTGATCTCTGCTCATCCTGGCCTGTCTTGAGTAAAGATCCTGTTAGGTTGATTTAGCTAGATGCTCCTACCCGTGATGTTTTCTCTTGGTATTTTTCCATCCAGTGACCTCCACCCTCCTTGTTGGCTGTAAATTCCTGCTTGTCCATGCTTTATTTAGAAACAAGCCCAGTTCTATGTTGGGGTCTCTCATCCCCTATTGTAATAGTTCTGAATAAAATCTGTTTTTACTACTCTTAACTACTGTTGAGTTCTCTTTTTTTCATTGAGATAAATTGTGGAAGTGACAGGTGTAGAGGGACCTTGGTGACTAGATATGGGGATAAGAGCTCTAAGTTCTTATTTCTCCTTTAATATCTTTTGTGTGTCATCATCTTGCTTCTATTCCAGATAAAAGATATTCTTCCTCATGCAGGAGACAGTGTGCCCTCAGATAGTTCTGGCCCCTTATTCTCATAACTTGCAGCTGGGGGGTGGGGGGAACTTTACTATCAGCTCTAGCCAGAAAAACTGGTGGAAGGACTAATTGGCTCAGCTGAAATCATCTGCCCATCCCTGTACCAGGATCGGTGGTATCTGGGTCATGTCTATACCCCCATCAGAAGGTGGGGAGGAGGAGAGCTCATGCTGGGCAGAGACCCCTTAGCCACTCACCACCTATTTCTTCTGCTTCTCTGCATCCCTGTAATTTTGCATCTCTGATACATACATGGCCCAACCGCCCCCCCAAGGCACCCCATCAGAATTGGGGACACAGCAGGATCTAAACCAGTATGGCCCCGGCCCCCAAGAAACTTCCAGTCTATTATAGAAATGAACTTCCAGAGTGAAGAAATGAAACACAGTGGTGATTCCAATCTTGGCCCTTGGCAATAATAGCAACTGAGGAGACGGTATAGTAAAGCAGGGAAGAGGGTCACCCGGAAAGGAAAGTGGGAAAAATGACCTCAGAGGAGATGCAAGTGCGCACCAGGCATCCAAACTCCGAGATACTTAGAGTAATGCTGACTTCCCCACTTCATCACAAATGAATGCATTCTACCAAGGAAAGCACTGGTCTCGGTGCGTCTGACTTCGTTAATCCGATTGCTATACAGAATGTGCTCAGACATCCGGGGCTCAAATTCCTTACTTCCCTATTTAAAAAGGGATGAGCGGGGTGCCTGGGTGGCTCAGTCGGTTAAACGCCTGCCTTCAGCTCAGGTCGTGATCCCAGGGTCCTGGCATCAAGCCCGCGTCCAGCTCCCTGCTCAGCGGGGAGTCTGCTTCTCCCTCTCCTTCTGCCTGCCACTCCCCCTGCTTGCGCGCTCTCTCTCTGTTAAGTAAATAAATAAAATCTTTAAAAAAAAATAAAAAGGGATGAATTTACTTCCATTGTTCCAGCAAGAGAGTCAGGTTAGTAGATACGAGCCAACACTGAGCGCTTATTATTGTAGGTGCTTTATGTTCATTTAATCTTCTTAACACCCCCAGGAGGTGGGTATCATTTGTTATCGTCCTAACGTGGATAAGGAGACAGGCACACAGAGGCCGAGGGACCATAGCATTTATTGAATGCACATGACATGTGGGGTTCATCGCTAAGTGGTTTTCATAATGTTATTTCATTGAATCCTCTGAATAATAGTAAGAGGAGGATACTATTTTTCTACCAAGCTTGAAGAGGCACTGAGCCTTGGACAAGTGAAGGCCTTGACGTTCTGTAATGAATATGTATCAGTCTGGTCTTGGGCTCAGGACATGACTTGATTTTGTTCTCTTAACCACTGAGTTTGGCTCTGATTTCCAGGTGAGCTTGCTGACAGACATCTTTGTAAAGTACATGCCGTGTCCTTAAAATGCCCTTGAAGGAGGAGGTGCCTGGCTGGTGCAGTCAGTTGAGCATCTGACTCTTGGTTTCGGCTCAGGTTGTGATCTCGGGGTTGCGAGATCGAGCCCGGCTGAGTGTGGAGCCTGCTTGAGATTCTCTCTCTTCCTCCCTCTGCTCCTCGCACTCGTGCTTTCTCTAAAATAATTAAATAAATCTTAAAAAAACTTAAAAAATCTCTTGAAGGAGAATGTTTTGTCCATCATCATCTTATTAGAGGCAAGGAGTGCTTTCCAGGCCTTTCCTCTCTTCCTGTTATTCCTGTTCTACAAACTGAAGTTGCCCTGAGTTGCCCACATAGAAGTGACTGCAAATATAGCATTTTAAACAATTGGTTTGTAGTCAATATTAAAAAAAAAAAGTGGTCCATAGTCTATGTACCAGGAACTGTTCCAGTCAGTGAGCATTCCAGGTAGGTTCCCTCTAATTTCAACCTGGTGGTTTCCTTCACAGCAGTGATGACAGTTGTCATGTTCACTCATTCACTTGCTTATCGGTCCTCATGTTGGAACATAAGCCCAGGAGATGGAACCATTCTCTCGTGTTAATTTCTGTATGCCCAGAATTTAGGTCAATGCTCGATGTGTTGTAGGTGCTTATTAAATACCTTTTGAATGAATAAATGAACAAGTGAATCAAAGAACAAATGAACTGGTCATAAGTTTACTAGGAGGTAAGTTGGTTTTGTGTGTGTGTGTGTGTGTGTGTGTGTGTGTGTATGGATTTGATGTTTTGTTTTCTAAGAATTTTTTTTTTCTTTTAGAGAGCGAGAGTGAGCAAGGGAACATGTGTTTGGGGCCGGGGGTGGGGGAGAGAGAGAGAGAATCCCAAGCAGGCTCTACACCCAGCACGGAGCCTGATGCGGGGCTCAATCTCACTACCCTGAGGTCAGGACCTGAGCTGAAATCAAGAGTCGGACACTTAACTGACTGAGCCGTCCAGGTGCCCCGATTTGATGATTTTTTTTTTTTAACCACCACTTCCTCCATTACCCTTTGTGAATTGCATCCACTTATGACTTCTGGCCATGGGTAGTAACTGAGCACAGACCAGAAGATGAGCCTTTAGCCTAGGATTGTGGAAATTGATGCAGTGGCAGCATAGGGAGCCAGCATTAATCAGAAAATATGTTCTAAAAAGTCACTGACCGAGGGGCCTCGGTGTAGTTTGCTTTTAGCCAGGGCTTCAAAGTCCCTCCAGTGCTGGAAAAGTGTGATTGCTTTATTTGGGTATAATTGGCCATCAGGTGTCAAGTCTGACCACTATTCAGCGAAGCAGTGGCCTGACTCCTGTTATGTTAAATGGGGATTTGGAAGAATTTGAAAGAATTTAGAAAATCCCCTCCAGACAGCCTGGTCTCCAAGCCTGGTCACTGTCTTGCTGAAGACTGGCAAAGATTTTTCCTGCTTTGGGGCAAAAAGCTCAGAGGCTGCCATAGGCATAGGAGTGAGGGGGATAATCAAAATGCATTGGTTGGTTAAAAATGATCATGGATAAGGGGCGCCTGGGTGGCACAGCGGTTAAGCATCTGCCTTCGGCTCAGGGCGTGATCCCGGCGTTATGGGATCGAGCCCCACATCAGGCTCCTCTGCTGTGAGCCTGCTTCTTCCTCTCCCATTCCCCCTGCTTGTGTTCTCTCTCTCGCTGGCTGTCTCTGTCTCTGTCAAATAAATAAATAAAATCTTTAAAAAAAAAAAATGATCATGGATATAGTGCTGAGGACACGGTCTTTATCACAGGCAGAGAAGTCCGTTCAAGTTTATAAACTAGAGTGCCAAGGAAATTTCCCTTGTTGTTCACCTGGAAAGAAGGCAGGATGTGTGGAAAGCCCAGACAGGAGGTTGGCACCATTTTCCTGTGAAGGGCCAGGTAGTGATTATTTGAGGTTTTGCGGGTCACGCTGTCTCAGTACTCAGTTCTGTTATTGCAGTGTAAAACAGCCAAAGAGAGCCACGAAAGAGAGCAGCGTGGCTGTGTTCCAGTAAAACTTTATTACAAAAACAGGTGTCAACCTCTGGCCTAGATGGTGTTTTGGCATTTAACTTAAAATTCTGGAACCTGGAAACCTAAACCCCGTCCCATTACCATACGCACATTGGAAATAGACTATTTCGAAGTGGTAAATACACCTTGTTGGAAACCCCAGTTTGGGTTTTATAGATCTCTGCACACTTTAGCTATTTTAATCAGTGTTGCATGAGCATGCCCTGAGAATTAGGGGTCTCTAGCTTAAACTTCAAGAACTTAAAAAAAAAACCCCACAAAAAAACCAACCTTCAATCCTATCCTACCCCCTCTCAGAAGCCAACGTGGAGTTCTCACTATTGAAAGATGCAGGCCTCAGCTACAAAGACCTAAGATCAAAGCTTGGAAGTAAATTCCCTTCAGAAAGGGCTCAGAGCTGTATTAAAAATTGCCGAGCTTTGCCCACATCACCCTCCCAGAAGAACTCACTGGCCCAGTGCCACCTTACCCCAGAGGCCAGCCTGGCCTTGGGCCATCCATCTCTGCTTGCTAAAGCCAGGCCCCACAAATCACATGGCTTCTCATTGACTTTCTGTCAGGACGAGGTAACCAAAGCTCTTCTTTAAGCTTAGAGGGGTGACATGCAGCTCCTTTCTGCCCATCTTCTAGAACAGGACCTGCCAGGTCAAGAGTGGCTAAGAGGACATGTGCCCAGAGAGGATAAGTGCATGTGGCATCCCTTCTGTGCTCCAGGCACTGTGCTAGGCCCTCAGGAACACCAGGGGGATAGGACACATTTGGAATCCTCTGGCCTTGAGAGGTGCATGGAATTCTAGACTGTAAATCCTGGAGAAGAGTGGGAGGAATGTTGCCCTCGTGTCAGCTGATCGTAGGAAGACTTGGCACGAGCTCCTTGTCCCCTGGTCCGTGCCGTGTTATCTAAAGCCCAAAAGGACTTACACAGAGAGCAGCTTTAATTGAATAAAATATGTCATTGGCTCCTTCCCTGCTGAGCTCACTTTTCTTCAGCAACTTCCACGGATCCCATTCTCTTTTTTATAGCTGGTAAGAGGCTCTCTTCTCAGGAGGAGATATGAGTCAGGCCTTGTAAAAGCATGGCTCTTCCATTCTTCCTCTGGAGAAAGATAGTTTCCCTATGGTCTGACCTAAGTTAGGCGTGGGGTACTTGGCTCGAGTAGATGACCGTTTCACTGCCAACTTACACTTCCTCAGCTTTGAGGTGAAGTTTTCAAGTAGTCTTTTTACCTAATAGGTTATTTTATTGGTCACATCTAATCTTTATAAAACAAAGCCATACATTTCCATTGAAATGGATGCACTCAGCAAATTATATTTGAACATGCAGCATGGCCTGTCCTGTGGGGTATCTTGATAAGATGCTATGTATTCTCTAGACTCCGTCTGCCATCATGGCCTTCCAAAATTGTCCCAAACCCTGCGATATGTTGCTGAGGACATATATAAGGCCCCTACTAGGCTAATCTTTGACTTTGGCCTGAAATGGTTCTTAAGGGCCAAACAGGGACAGATGGACAAGTGTCCTTCTCCAGTGATCCTGGTCACGTGAGCCCACGAAGCCCCATGGAGCTATGCTCCGTAGCACCCCGTATTCCCCCAGTCCCTGTATGTGTCCTAATTGCCGTCAGTCCTTGCTCACCTCTGTTTCCTCCTTGGACAGTGAGCTCTGTGAGGGCAGGGCCGTGTCTTTGTTCGCTTAGTGGGTGTGTTTCTGGGTAGTTCAGCATAAATCTGGAGTTAGTAGTTCATCAGCAGTCTCGGTGTGCAGCACATGCTGACATTGGAGTTCATGGTGTGGGTCCTAGCTTTCCCTAGTTCCAGCTCTGGGTTCGAAAAGCAAAACCTACAAACACTGGTAATTGTCCGTCTGTTGAACCCTGAGGTAGGTGCTAGGGGTTCAACAATGAGATACAATGCCGGTTGTCACAGCTGAGTGTCACATTACTCTATCTTGGTAAGGCAGAATGCCATTTGACTGAAGGGTGGGGGTTATGTTCTCAGCCTGAGTTCAGATCACTGCTACACCACTTACTAGCTCTTTGACCTTGGGCGGGCAGGTCCGCCAATCCATCTGTGGCTCACTTTTCTCACCTACAAAGATGTGATAATGACAGTAACTATCTCTTAGGGCTGTGGTTAGGATCACGTGAATGAATGTCCATGAAGTGCTAACACACTGCTTTCCCAGTGTAAGTGAATTTAACATGTTTAAAAGATTATTCAGACTTATAAAAAGATAACTGCTTGTTCCTTCAATGCTCTGTTGGAGAGCAGTTGAACTAGCTCACCCAAGGATTATGTATTTCTAGGGTATGGACCTTTGTATATTTATTAGGGACCGGATCCTGTGATATTACACAGCAATGTGTGGATCAAGGTTCAAACAATCCCTGTCCACTGATGGAGAGGACCTCAAAGGTTACAGGCTTATTGGCCCTTAGGATTCCAACCTAACAAATGTAACAAGCTTAGTTGGGCATGTTTCTTGTCTATATGTATCTCTTTTCCTCAAATGCTCTGTGAACTATCCAGCTGCTTTCTTCATTAATGAGTTAAGTCGTTGGCATGTGTTCATTCTATATTTGTATGGGAGGTTATATTTTTAACTTCTTGAAATTATACTTTGAGAAATGTCTATTATGTGGGGAGGTTCTGTTCACTGTTACTCTTTTTACAAAGGCAGATGATTTCATGGAAAGAGCATTGAGCTAATTGTCCAGAAGACCTAGGTGTAAAGCTGAGCTTAACCACTTTTTTAGTTTCCCGGGTCAAGTAATTCAGCCTCAGTGTCTGTATCCATAAATTGGGAAATAGACTCTCCAGGTTCCTGGGTAGTTGTGTAACCTTCCCATGTAGCCTACTGGAGCTGTGCTTCTGGACTGCTGTTGGGCAAAATGATGTAGTTACTCAGACAAAGCCCTCTTCTCCCCTGGGGCTGATCATGGGGCCTCAAAGATGGGCTGCTGTGGGGTTACCTTTCACCCAGTTAGATCTTAGCAGAACGTATCTCCTCATCCTGTCTCCCTCTTCTCTCTACTCCTAAGAGAAATCAGAAAACAAGCATGAGCTGTGTTCATACCTTAAAGCTCCAGTGTGCAAAGCGTGTTCTGTTTTACTACAGGTGATAAAAGTGCTACCACGTCATGACACTTGGCGCTCGGGCTTTACATACTGTAAATGTATCATCTCATTTCATGGTTACCAGACTACATGAGATTCGCATTAACCTATCCGTTTTACAGGAAAAGAAACCGAGGCTCGGCGCCGAGGTGACTTGCCTGTCTACGCTCAGCTAAACAGTCAGCTACAGCCTGGCTTCCACCTGCTGTCTGGCTGCATCCAGAGTATCTTCTCCCATTTGTGGAACACGCAGGCTGCACGAGGTAGCATGGTGAGCATGTGGACGGTGCAAGGTAAGGGAAGACCTTCTCTGGAAGGGCCCCCCTTTTGGACATGGAGGATAAAGATGGAAATCATTCCCGTGGCTGCCGTGGGCAAGGCAGGCGACAACACGATGTCATTCACTCCTCACCTTGGACTGGCGAGGTAGGTGATAACATTTCTGTTGCGTGGATGACAAAACTGGTTCCGGGAGACGGAGGTAACACAGCTACCAGGAGTCCGACTTCTGCCCATGCATTCCATTCCAGCATTTATAGCCCTCCTTCCTCACCCCGGAAGTAGATACAAAAGGATACCTAAAACAGGAAAGGGTAGCAATAGTCAGTATCGTAGGAAAGGTTACGAGCACCTGGATCTGCTTGGTGAACACTGCACGTGTTGCTCGGAAACTGTGCAGTCGACTTAGTAAATGTTTATTACGTCTCTTCTGTTTGCCACATCCTGAGTGAGGGGCTGGGGGAAGAGTGAGGACGTGACCCCTGAACCGGAACTGCCCATGGTCTAGAATGAGGGGCAGATGTGTTAAGAGGCAATGAGAACACAGCAAGGTCAGCGGTAGGCTGGAGGGTGTGATGGGAGCACAGAAGTGCAGCCTTAGTCAGGTGAGGTGGGGGTGCAAGGCAAGGTTTCCTCCCCAGTGCTGCACCCCAAACAACTCGCCTATACCTGCCAACGAGAAAGTGTATTGTCATCATTGGCCCTTTCTCTGATTTTCAGGGCACACCGTTCTGCTTCGGTAAACCTTTTGTGTTGGACTTGAACACGTTGTCCCTAAGTGAGTGGATTTCCTTCTAAATCCTATTTTCTGGGGCAAATTTGAAAATTAGTTTTCACTGCAAACCAGTGGTGTGCCGAAGTGGCTCAAGGGGGTGTTGAGGTGTCAAGGTTAATATGCCTTAGAGTGGAAAGAAAAACTATAGCGGATAATGTGCACATTTGTATCCTATGTACACAAATGACTGCAAGTTAAAAAAAAAAAAAGAATTCTTGCAGGACTGTTCCTTGATCCCTGGTGTACCCCCTAGCTGGGTTGGAGGTTGCTTGGATGTGTAGATTTGAAGGGTCTCTGCAGGCTACCATGTTTATGAAACCTACAAAAAAAATCTTTTAAATTTCTCATCTATCATATCGTAAAAAGTAAAACAGTTGAAAGGACCTGTCTCCTTCCCTTCTCAGAAGGCAGCTGTCGTTACGGTGTGTATCCTGTGTGCCTTTATGCACCCTTTCAGGGCTACTACATGAATACACATGGATGTAAGTATGCATATGTATGTGCTCATACATGCATCTGTACAGGAGTGTGAACACACATCAATTTAGGGTTTTACGTGGGCAGTCGGTAGCATGCTACGGTAAATCTTGACCCTTGCTCTTTTTTCCCATTGAAGAGCACGTTTTGGAGATCATCTGTTCTGTTACGGTAGCTGCAGACATGCCTCACCCATTTTAATGGCTTATGACTATTCCATGGGCATGTTTTAACCGTGTTTTTGGACATTTCAAATGTTCTTGGTTTTTGGCTACTACAGAAGACGCGGCAAGGAGTAAAGCTGTATCCCCACGTTTGTCCACGTTCGCGTGTATCTTTTGGATAAATTATTAAAAGTGGGATTATCAAATGAAAGGCTCATTTGTAGATTGGGCTAGATAGACACTGCCCAGTTGCTCTCCAAAAAGGTGGCAAGGTGATGTAAGTTCCTATCAGCAAGGTGGGAAGGTGTCGGTTTCCTCCTATGTTGTTGAGTTTTGATCAGCTTTTAGGACATTCTGTTATGATGGAAATGTGGGTGTTTTGTCTGAAAAGTTAGGTACAGGTTAGATTCAGGAGGCTGTGACCGGATGGACATGAAAAATCATCTGATCAGGGTGAGGCAGTTGAAGTTCCATGTTTCAGGACTGGAGACCTGCTTCTTTTGGCTTCCAGATATATGCATTCGCCTTTTTAATGTCCCTGCAATCCCAGGATGCAGTTTGACCTGTTTTTAACTTTTTCCATTTGTTAATGACAGCTGGATACCTCAAGCCGGTGTTTCCTGGAGGGATCTGGCTCCATTCTCCCCAATTAGTCTTTGTTTCTTCAAAGATTATCTCCACTTTCTGTACTAGGCCTGGCCACTTCATGTGGTGGCTCTCTCCTTGTCCACACACCTTTCCTTGTGGGTCTTGAATGGGTGACCTTATCACTCCAGGAGGCAAACACACACCGTACTGATCTGCCATGCTCAATATCCTTTTCCTGAAATGTTAGGGGGATTTATGTTATTGCTCTGGGAAGCAGTGATCCAGGGAGGAATTAGTGTTCTGAGAGGACTCTGGTCTTGTTAAAATGGCAACAGGAGAATGCGTGCACTTACTTGCCCAAAGCCATCGGCCATGGTCTAATCCAGTCCTTCTACTTTATTCCCCTCCTCAACTCATTTGGTTGTTTGAATCTTGTCTGCATCTGTGCTTTTGAGGTGCCAGGGTCTGGTCAGGGACGCCAGGGTATAGGGCATTACCAGCCCTTGCCTCAGGGACTCTCAGTGGGCCAAGGAAAAGCCACACACAAGATGTTCTTTGATCTGGGCTTCCATGCTGTTGGCAGTGTTGGAGGTGGTCAGGATGGGGCCCTCTTGATCAGAGCTTTTCCTCCTGGGGGTTCCTGAAAGGCACATCAAAAGTATATCAGTCAGAATTACATGTGAGCTAAATCGATTTCCAGTAACTGTCATAACCCAAATGCTTTCCTTTATTGGTAAGCTTTTTGCTCTGCTTGGTGGGGTGCCCTTAACTGGTTATAGTCAACCTGAAATTAGGGCGGTGGAGGTGGTGTGGTGAGTGAGAAAGCTGATGGAATTGGGCCTGAGAGGAGTGGTGTGGTTGTCTTAGTTCTGCCACCTGCTAACGTGAGTTTGGACACCTGGATTCATCTATTAGGGTCTAGCTTTATTCTTCTATTCTCTGCAGTGATAGCTGTTTATCTTAATCCGTAAGATTACAAGAGGGAAAAAGTGAGTTACTGCTTGCTAGTTTTGAGCTGGAAAGGTTTATTCTTCCTTGGCAGTGTGTACTAGGTAATTTACTTACGCCATGTTATTGAGTTCTTAACCCATCTCTGAGAAAAACACTGTGACCCCTGTTTTACCTCAGAGAGGTAAAGAAATGAAATCAAGGTCCTACAGCTGGTAGATGATAGTCAGGTTGTAAATTGTGACAAGAGACTGGTTGTGAGAGTCTGTGCTTAAATTTGAGAACACGCTCAAGAACTGAACCCCTTAGCTGTCTCTAACCCAGTGGCTCTCCATTGGAGATGACTGTGCCCTTCAGGGGACATGTGACAACGTCCAGAGGCATTTTTGGTTGTTGAAACTGGGGAAGTGGGTGCCATCTGGGGAATGGCTTCCAGTGGGTAGAGGTCAGAGATGCTGCTAAACAATTGGTGATACACAGAAAAGCCCCCTCACAACAAAGAATTAGCCATTCCAAACTACCAGTAGCACTGAGGTTAGAAGCCCTGGTGTAACCCATGAACTTCTAGCATTTTCTATAGGGAAGGTAGGCAATTTTTCCTGACCTATTTGTTTTTCTTTATATAATACTTGTCATCCTCAAATCTGTGTCATTTATTATGTTTGTGTTGGTCTCCGTTTACCAGAAGAACAGCTTGCCAAAGAAGTCTTGGTGTTTTCACTACTTTCCAAGCGCTTAGAACCTATGCATCGTAGCTGCACAGTAAATATATGTTGAATAACCAGTTGCATAGAAGATTGAGTTCATGGGAGCAACGTGGAGATCTCCTAAGGCAGAAGAAGATGGCTGTAGATTTGGATTTTAGGATGAGATGGTGGTGGTCAGGCTACGTTCCTTTTGGGGCCTGTCACTCAGGGCTGGACCAGAGACCTAGTTCTGCAGCTCAGAAGGTCTTTGTGTGGCTTTCTGAATTGAGAGGTGCTGCATCTCAACATGGTCTGTCCTCGTGCTACCATGCATGGCCATGGCGCCCCTGTGTCTCATTTCCTGGGCCTGTGCATGCATGTGGTGCTTATGGATGTGGTGGCAATTAAACAAACGCACCTGAACTATGCGGAGATAAAGAAGCAAACTGCTGTTGTATGACGTTTGCCTTTGCACGTGAATTGTATCCTTGATCACAATATTTGCTGCCCTTCTGGTGGGATGATTATATATCCCTGTCACATTGATAGGTGATTTACTTTTGGTTAACAAAATGTAAGCAGAAACAAACGGTCATTGGTAGGCACATGTGACACATGTTACTTCTGCACAGAAGTGTTGAGAGTCCTTGCATAATTCACACTTTTCCCCCTGTGCTGTGAAACCAGCAATGTCTTACACAGTCACTGCTTTGTTACCCTCAGTCTCCAAACAAAAGGACCTAGAACAAAAGTAGTGCTAACTATTGAAAGACAAGTAGCATGAGTGAAAAATAAATGTGAGCCACTGAGATTTGGGGGTTTGTCACCTGAGTACAACCTCTGTATCACAACCGATGCAACCCCTTTACATGTGTGAGAGATGAAAAACGTAAGAAACCTTTCCTAGCGTGGATAAGTGTTCACAAAAGTCATCTAGTTCTTTATGCCTTTCCATGAGAGGATAGCAACTGGAAGAGAAGAACAGTTGAAAGTTCAGAATATTCTTTTGTAACGTTTATGTTGATTGTTTGCAAGTAGGACACAATGAGGGAGAAAGTCTGTTCTGGGGATGGACCAGAAGCAGAACGCAGTTTACTCCTCTGTGCTGTTGCATATGATACGCTAATGAGTGTCCCCAAAGGAGGAGGCCATCTTGAAACCGGAGTGTTGGCATAATTTGTGAAACGTTTCACCGCTGTGGGTGCTTGTCTGCCACTCTTTCTCCATCCATACATTTAGGTTCTTCTGAGGTCCAAATTAGCCCGATGAAATTTTGAGAGGAAAAATACACGAGATGAGACATTTGCTTACAAAAAAGGATCTGCGCGGGGAGAGAGATGAACCATTTCAGAAGAGCCCACTCCCTTAGAGAACACAATAGTTCATTGTATAGCTAGCTACCTATTGTCTTTCAGACCAGGACCCCTAAATCTATACCACTGGCTCTGACTCTTCTTTTTGGATCTGCTGAATGTATTTCTGGTCCCTTGAATATTTTTTTGGAGGTCCTGATACCACCCTGAACTTGACATCACATGACTCTGAACTGGTTGTTTTCCTTTGCAAATGCCCTATTTATGGCCATGATGTCATTATTCCTTCAGTTTCCTGGGGCTTGAAATTTAGAATCCTGTAGGCAAGAAAAGGCACTCCTGAGAGAACAAAGGCAGGGAGAGAGGGGCCTCACGGAAGTCTTAAGGAATCACGAGCTTCTGGGCATAGATTGATGGTATGAGCTTAATGGAAGATTTAACGATGAATCAGTGGCTTGGGGTCAGATCGTGGTAAGCAGGGCTGAGAGGTAAGGACTGAATTCTGTGACCGAAAGGAAGCCGTAGACCTTATGGGACATTGGCCAGGTAGGATTGCTTTCATTTTAGAGGTTGATGGCACTGGTGTGGAGGATGGAGGGGAGGAGAGGAGAAATCAGAGGTGGAGAGATCTGGTAGGTGGCCACCTGAATAATTCTGCTGAGAGATGCTCAGAACCTGAACAAGGGCAGAAGCAATGTGGACAGAAGGGGAATGTTAGTCTTGACCTTCGCCGGGGGCTGGGGCGGGGGGAGCTGGATGTCTTTCCCTCGCCCTCGGCACATAATAAAATGCCTTTGCCACACCAGCTATAGGGAATTGAGGCTGAGAGAGCTCTCTGAAGTCCCCCAAGACTCCAAAATGAGGGCGGCCAAGTGGGAATTGATGGCCTGAACCAGAAACTCCCTTCAGAGCTGCAGAGCAAGGGTCAATTAGGCAGAGCTGTGGGCCCCAGCATAGTGAGAGACCCCCTGCCTTCTCTCCCCACCTCTTGCTGATTTCTTAATTCTCTCTGGTCTTGTTCCACTATGCTGGCCCACAGAACCAGCCGCCCCTAGCACCCCTCCTCTTCTATTAAAGGCAAGAAAATTGTTTTAATACTGTTTGCAACCCATGCAGAAAAAATATTTCCCAGCAGGTGTTTCTGAGTACTAAGCAGGTTTTGCTGCTGTCCCCTCCACACATCACTTTAACAGCCACTCTGGCAACTTGCTTAGTCCACGAATTCTCCTCTCCCTTGCTGCCTGCATTAAACTAAGAGGAGAAAATAAAGATCATTAAGGGCCCCTTCCCTTGATTTTTATTTTTTTTAAAGGGCATGATGCAATCTGGAGAAAAGGGAATAAGTTGAAGTTCTGGTATAACTGATAGGCAAATGGATACCTCCCTTCTTAGAATTGTTCATGTCCAGGCTCCTTAGACAAGTCCACCCGGCAGCCTGGGAGGAAGTCGAAGGGTGGAGATCACTAATATTCTATCTTACCTGAAGCTGTGAAGACTCCTAGCAAAATGGCTGGGATTTGCAGGGGTCCCTGCATTATTACTGATGTAAACGCCTCTTATACTGTCTGTCCCATTAGTACCCACACAGACTCCCGCAAACTCCGGTGTTAAATGTCACAGGAGTTAAGCTTTTCTGTTTCGAAGAGCTGGAGACTCCTAGAAACCCAGCTCAGGAAAGGAGACATGTGGCCATAAAGGAAAGGGATTTCCCAGGAATGCAATCCAAGGAACCTTGGTATGATCTGGCTTCTTGGAGACCGGAACCAGGTTTGGGACTGCTGAGAAGCTGGGGGTGGTGGGCACGAAGGGATGGGCGCTCTCTGGTGGCGCTTCTCTGACTCAGCTCTGTTCTGCGTCGCTGCTGCTTTGAGCGTATCTCCTGCCTTTACTATTTGTGTTCCAAACCTGCTACACTTTCTCTCCACCTCCGTTCATCTCATGGTTTCTGCCTGCTCTTTTTTTTTTTCTCCTAATGGTTTTATCATCCTCCCTTTGCAGCCTGTTCCAAATTCCTGAGACTGGCCAGAAGGTTTCATTCTGCTGAGAGTTCAGGGCCATCAGCCAGCTCGTGAATTGGCTGTCTTGGGACATAGGGGTCACCCTGCTCCAACCCAAGTCACTGGAAGATGGTGATGGGGGGAGTAAATGGGGTATGTGGCTGCCCCATCACTAAGGACTGTGGGTGGGGCAGTTTTCTTTAGACGGGGTTGTGGGCATAAGAAACACCATGCCCAATAAGAAAAGGCTCATCCTGTGATGGTTAATTTTCTGTTCAACTTGACCGAGCCCAGGTAGCTGGTAAGATGACCGTTCTGGGTGTGCCTGTGAGGGTGTCCCTCAACTAGATGACCATTTGCATGAGACTGAGAAAAGCAGGTGCTGCTCACCCATGTGGACGGGCAGTATCCAGTCCATTGAGGGGCTGAATAGAGCAAAAAGAAGCAGAAAGGCAATTGGTCTCTCTCACTTGAGTTGAGATCTCCATCTTTTGCCTCCCGACCTCAGTGCTCCTGGTTCTCAGTCCTTCCCACGTAGGCTAGCACTCACTTGCGCCACTGGCCTGTTGTTCTCAGGCCTTCAGACTTGTACTGAATGACATCACTGGCCTTCTTGGTCTTCCAGCTTGCAGCCTGGAAATCATGGCACTTCTCAGCCTCCCTAACTGCATGAGCCAGTTCCTATAATTGCCTTAGCTAGACATCATCTGTCTCCATCTGGATATCCCACTGGGTCCATTTCTCTAGAGAAGATGACTGTACCCCCTTAGGGGTTAATTAGAAAACACACAATGGCAAAATCTAAGTCGCATTCACTGTTCACACTCAAGCTGTTGACATGACCTTTTGCTATGGTTGTAAGAAGCTTTGAAATTTACGGGGCAGGGGCCATCATCCCTTCTATAGAGACCCAGAACCTGATTTAGGGAAGTTGCCCAAAGTCCTCTAAGTAGGTCTTGAATGTGAGGTCATCTTTGCAGTATGCCAACTGTATCATCAATATGGTATGGGAAGATCTTACCCTTAGCTAGGCTAAGACTAGGAAGTTACCTTTCAGGGAGAAATTTTGAACTGACCATGGCTTCACCCACAGTCCTAGCTCTGCTGCTCTGTAGCTATTTGAAATCTGCCTTGAGTTCAGAGATATCTTTGCATTCAGATGTTTTCCCTCCCATACAAAATACACTAATATTTGGTACTTGGGAGAAACAATTGAATGCTTTCACCCATTCTGAATGCTTTGTGTATTAAAGATCTCTGATCCATAGTTCCTAGGGCTTTCCAGAAAAACAGAATTCTTGGAAGGCCAAGGAGACATTAACTCCTCCAGTGGCAGAGATTGGTAGAATTGTAGCTAGCTTTCTCTGAGTCTGGGCTCGGACTGCCCTGAGTAAGCTGAATGAGTCAGTAACCGGTGCTGAAAGGAAGCTGAAATGCTGTAGATGGAAGCTGAGGGATGCTCTGCTCAGCACGGCCTTGACTTTTGGGCACAGGAACTGCTGGAAGGCTCTTCTGCCAAGTGTCTCCATGCTCTGCTCTCACTTGGACCAGCTGAGCTGTCGGGAGAGTCGAGCCCCAGAGCTCCTGTGGTTGACTCCCGCTACCCAGGCTGCCCCCCTGGTGTCAGATAAGTGCATCACCCGTGGATGAGCCTTTTGCTGGAAGCCTGAGTGTTCCATAGATAAGCAAGCAGGAGACAAGCACTGGGGCAGGCTGCTAGGGATGGGACTGTGATTAGAGGAGGAGAGAGTCAGACAAGATCCAGTCAAAGCCTCAAGGGTCGCTAACCTCTGCCTTTTCCCTTTTTCCTGCTGTAGGTCCCCAAGTATCCCCAAGGATCTAGACCCCTATCTTGCTCTAGGACACAGACACTCACACAAAACCTGGGGGAGCCGGTGCTTTCTTTGTCTCACGCATGTGTGTTTGACCTATTCTGTGTATTAGCTCTGGGCTCTTCCTTTCAGCCGCAGCAGTGAATTCCGTTCTCCCCAAATTGTAAAATAATCCTGAACTCACAGGTGATCGTAGAGACCGAATGAGATAGGACATGTGATGTTCTTCGCATGGTACCAACTGTTGACATAGAGGCTCCAGAAATAGAAAAAAGCAAAAACAATGAATGAACAAATAAAAGGCCAAACCAGAGCTGTAAACACAGAACAAACTGAGGGCTGCCAGAAGGATGGGGATGGGGGGGGGTAGGCAAAACGGGTGAAGGGAGTGGGAGATAGAGGCTTTCAGTTACAGAATAAATAAGTCGCGGGAAGTAAAGGCACAGTGTAGGGAGTACCTTCAGTGAGACTGTAATAGGGTTGCAGGGTGAGGGATTGTAGCTTCGCTGTTGAGCGTACCATAGCGTCCGGAGAAGCCGCTACAGTGTTTTGTAGAGCTGCAACTAATGTAACAGTGTGTGCTGGCTGTACGCAGGTAAGAGAGGCTCCACAAACAGTAGCTATTGACAGAAGCTAAAGAGGGATGAGAACTGAGGAGGAAAAGGGGGGGCATTAGGAAAAGGGTGGGAGAAAATGAATAGGATTTCCATCAGGTGGCGAGCCCACTGGGCCAGGTGGTGCTTAGCTTGCCAGTGGGGTAGGAGGGGGCCTGGCCTTCCCTAGTGGTGGGAGACCTTCGGTGTGTATAAACCTCAGCGGTCCACCCTGACACCCAGGCCGCCTGGAAAGAGCAGGGGCCCTTGTTGGCAGAATTGTACCTGGAGATGTTAGCAGAATTTTCAGTGTTGAGAATACAAGTTCTTAGGATGCTGTAGGAGTGATTTGATTAAAAATTACTGAAAGGATTCATTCTGAAAGAATGCTTCATTGGATGCTGAGCTCGAGAGCGAGATCCCCAGGTTGCAGGTGCCGGGATGCGGCCTAGAGCCTCAGAAGTGCTCTTGGCATTTATCAAAATGCAGATACCTGGTACCCACCCCAGACGACAGGGTCAGAAGCTCTGGGGGTGGGAGCCTGGAAGTCTACCTTCTCATCAGGTTCCCATGTGATGTCACATACACTGACATTGGGGTACCACAGTCTGAACAGGTCCAGGATATTAAGAAACTGCCAGATCAATCAGATAGCATCGTTTTGCTGAAAGTGGTCAACTGCGGCTCTGGTAACAGAGTTTAATCCCTTGAAAGGGGAGAAAAGTGAAGTCAGAAAAGGGAAAAGAGCTTAATAAGGATTAAAAACAGAAAGGTTACAGGGAGCAAGATTTTGGCTCAGCATGCAAGAAATTCTTAATAACGAGAGTTGTCCTCGGGTAGGATATTTTGGAAAGTAGTTATTTCCCCATCCCTGGAGTGCTTTGAGGAAATCTGTCAGATTCTGCCTGATTTCCTAGCTGTGCCATTTGTGGTCTCCCCACACTTACAGCCACTTGGCTACTGAGGGCAGGCTTCACCCCTCATCAGACCCTGGACCAGTAGTTCTCAAAGAGTGGTTCCAAGACTAGCAGCTTCAGCCTCACCCAGAAACTTGTTAGAAATGCAGATTCTTGGGCCCCTGAGTCCCGATTGATTTACTTGTTCTCTAGATGGGGCCTAGGCATCCGGATTTTTAAAAGCAGTTGAATGGATCTCCTAATACTCGGCCGGGGTTGAGCACCACTGTTGTAGGGCAGTTGTTTTCAAAACTGGATGTATATCAGAATGTTACCTGGAGAGCCTGTTAAAACACAGAGCTCTGGACTCCACTCCAGGTTTTCAGGTTCACTCTGCCTGGGATAGGCTGGATTCCCAGGTGATCCTCACAGGCAACTGGTACTAATCCTTTTGGATGGCTTTTTCTCTGGTCATAGGTAGCGTTCTACATATTCGCTGTTCAGTCCTCTGCTGAGTGCTTGAAGGAGGCTTGGTACAGAAGTCCAGGCTCTCTGCCTGGGTGGCTCTCGGCTCTCTAGTTCTGCTGCCTTGGTCTGTCCAGACTCTGCTCTATCTCAACTCAGTCCATCGGGCTCTGCATGGGTGCCCCTCTGTGAGCCCCTGCCTGGAAAAGTCTTAAGACAGTCAGCTCAGGAAACACAGGGCTGGCCTCACATGGTCTTGCATCTCTCGGGGCTCACCCTTTCATGGCATGATGTTCAGTATCTTCAAGACTGTTGTTTCCTAGACATTTGTTTCACGTAGGAGGGTAAATCCATTCTGTCTCTTCATCTTGGGCAGAAGCAGAATTCTGATTTCCTTAAAATGCAAACAAAAGCAAGAAGACTGCTCCTGGCTGTGGAGGGAGAGTGAACTGGAGGCAGGGAGGAAGCAAAGAAGCTTGGAGACTAGAGATGAGTTGGGGACCTGTGGTCCTCCAGGTGGACGAATCAGCCATGACCCGGGCTGCAGGAACAGCGGACGAGGTAGACAGGAGAGCTGTTTCGCTTTGAAGGTATTGCTGATGTGGGGTGCTGAGTTCTTGTCTTCGTAATCCTGCCGATCTCCCCTGTTGGCTATTGGTAGATGAAAGTGACGGTCTACTATTGGATTACAAACTTGATGGGGCAGAAGCACTTCTCCCTGGCTCATATTTTGAGAATCTGGCTTACAGCTTGGATGCTCCCACAAAGTCGGCATCTGGGAGCACTTGCTGCAGGTACATACACTTCCTTACAGTTGTCTTCCTTGAATCCGATTGGCCTCTTTTCCGTTGCTTGCTCACAGATTCTCCATTTTATTAGCCATTTCTGTCTATTCCACTTGGTTAAAACCCAGCAGCACTGACATTGCCTGGGAATTTGTTAAAAATTCAGAATCTCTGCTCGCACCCTGGACCTGCTGAATTAGACAGTGTGTCTGAAAGAGACACGGGTCTAATTATTGTTCCCCCAAGAGTCCATAATATTTGGCTTCTGTCCTATGCAGCAAGGACTAAAGGGCCTAAAGAGAAGGCTTACCCAGGTAATTAATATTATTTTTTTACACATACGTGTTTGACCTAGACCACTTCTAATGTCTGCGGATACCAAAACTATCTAGGCTAGAATTCCATCCTGGTTCCTGCTCCTTACCTGAATATTCTCTGTGCCCTCCCTGCCCAGTGAGTGGTTCCAGTTTCAGGTCATTATCTTTGTAAATGGGTCCGTCTGTCTTTCTGCGTGTCTGTCTCTTTCTCTCTCTCCAGCTGGCATTTTAAGGTTTCTCTTACTGTCCGAAGACCACAAGGCTGTCCCAAGCCCCAGAAATAACAAAAATGGGAACAAAGAAGGAAATCCAGGAAGAGGCAAGCAAGGGACAATATTCTGTGGCATACAGAGAAGGTGGACGTCACAACCAATTAGAAGCAACAGGGTTCAAAAATGAGGCACCAACCTGAAAGGGCTCTGTGCTCAGGGATTTGAAGATAAATGACTTTTTCACAATGGGTAATTAACTCACAGAGTGGGTTCCCGGAGGCAGCCAGGAAAGCTGATGGACACTGACATAGCCTGGGGATTGCTTTCACAGCGCTTTGGCTGTTTGGCTCGGGAATACAGAGGGAAGCTGCAGTAGAAGTCATGGGAGAGGACGAGTGCCTGGCAGGTGGCTGAAGGAGCTTGCGAATGGGGGGCTCTGCGCCAGGAAGTCCCTGCCCTGCGTGCCCCTTCAGCGATCTGAAGTGCTCAGTTAGGGGGACCTCCTTCCACCCTTCCATCTGTATTCATGTACTGTGGCTAATAAAAAAAAAGTGCTTTTACAAGTCAGTTTTATTTGATGCCATGACTCGGACATACGCAGTCATGGTAATATTCTTACCGAAACGTTGTCCCTCTGTTTTACTTTTTTAGTTTAAAAGATGAAGAAGTTGGGGCACAGGGAATGAAATGAATTGCCTCAGGGGTCACAGCAGTAAGTCAGGACTAGAATTTGGGAATTGGGACCTTCAGTCGTATTTTCTCTGTACTGTGTTGTATGCTTCTCTGTTGCTCTCTGCAGTAAGCAGTAAAAGTCATGAGAAATAATTCATTTTTCTTTTCTTCTTCTCCTCCTCCCTCTTTCTCTTCCCCTCTCCCTCCCCCTTTTTACTGGGTGGGATTCTGTGACCTGCATTTCTTTCTAACTTGAACATTCTACATGAAGGGGAGAATGTTAAGGACCCAAACTATAAGTTGGAGTAGCGTTCTGCTATTGGTCATGTGCTGGGCTCCGTGTTACCTGTTCTAGATACTTGGTCATTTGATGCTCACGACGATGTGATGAGGTAGGTGGTATTGTTTTCTCCATTGTACAAATAAGTAGGTTGAGGCAGGGAGAATTATTTGCCCAAATGTATAGATTTTTTTTCCGTTTTGGATGCTTTTAAAATATTTTTAAAATTTTTATTTTTTTAAATTGACGTATAATGTATTATTTATTTCAGGGGACCAAAGGTATAGATTTAAGCCCAAGTCCCCTTGACTCCAGAGTCTGAGCTCTTATTTCTTAAACCTGCTCTGCCCAAAGCGTGGTCATAGGATCTGCTGAGGTCTCTAAACTGTTAGCCGTTCTTGATGACCCAAAAAGCTTGTCTTACCATGCAAATCAAGTATATCATTCCGCCAGATGTTTAGGTCAGATAACATTTTTTGTTTTGGCGGGGGTGCAAAGCCTTTTTGGTGAAGGAAGCAGTGCCTTGATCTACATCCAGCCCAAACATCTCTTTGCAGATGGGTAACAAACATCTTGGAGACTGGCATTCAGAATAGCATTTCCCTCAATTTTCCTGCTCATAGGGTTTCAGAAGCAATTATATTAGAGATTTCACCCTTCCTTCTCTTATTTTGCACTGGCTAGTTTCCACATTGATCTGAGAGGAGAATGCTAAGCTATGGGCCTCAAGCTAACTGAAGCTTGATTGGACTGATCCACATTCCCATTCAATAAATCTCTTCTTGAGCGCCTTTATGTCAGCACCGCAACCCTGCCTGAATCCGTT
Source organism: Ailuropoda melanoleuca (assembly GCF_002007445.2). NCBI lineage: Eukaryota > Metazoa > Chordata > Mammalia > Carnivora > Ursidae > Ailuropoda > Ailuropoda melanoleuca. Next base: position 101,784,603 of record NC_048220.1, on the reverse strand, counting down.
GAACACCTCTGCATGGTTTTCATTTCTATATACTAAGATCCAATGAACTGAATTGTATCTGAGGTTCTAGAGATCATGAAAGAATGAAGGAGCTCCATCTCTATTCATTTGGAACATTTCCACAGTGAACTTGGTGAGTGCACAGGACATTTCGTGGATTTACTCACTGGAGGATATAGGAATGCAGTTGGGTTATACTGGGTTTAGTACCTGGTGGGCAGGTTACCGCATCCGTATTGGATTGGCTCCTTAATAGGTCCTTTTGTGAATGATGGTGATTAGCACATGTCCTTGGCCCTGTTTACAAAGTGGCTTTACATATTCCTTAGGAGGCAGATGGGGAAGGTAAAAAGAAACATTTCTATAGATGATTGTTTTTATTGTAGAGTCAATAACTTTCAACCCAGATATGAATGAAGTTAATAAACCAAAATTACTGCTTGGAAAACCAAGGTGGAGTTCGTACCAGACCACAAGGTGACATTATAATCTATATTAAATCTAAGGCTTATTCTCTCAATTTTTTTTTTTTGAGTTGAACAATGTCCTTTATTTTTATTTATTTTTTTTTTTTAAAGATTTTATTTATTTATTTGACAGAGATAGAGACAGCCAGCGAGNTTGAGTTGAACAATGTCCTTTAGATTAAGTATGTTACATACAGTTGGAACCAGGACTGCCATCTCTTTCTTGCAGTCTTATCCNGAGTTGAACAATGTCCTTTATTTTTATTTATTTTTTTTTTTTAAAGATTTTATTTATTTATTTGACAGAGATAGAGACAGCCAGCGAGAGAGAGAACACAAGCAGGGGGAGTGGGAGAGGAAGAAGCAGGCTCACAGCAGAGGAGCCTGATGTGGGGCTCGATCCCATAATGCCGGAATCACGCCCTGAGCCGAAGGCAGACGCTCAACCGCTGTGCCACCCAGGCGCCCCAAATGTCCTTTAGATTAAGTATGTTACATACAGTTGGAACCAGGACTGCCATCTCTTTCTTGCAGTCTTATCCCTTTCTGGTTTTGGTTTTAAGTTCCGTGCTTTAGGCAGTTCCTAAAACAATACCTTTCCTGGAGAAACCCCAGGGCTCTATTTCAAGGAAAGGCTGGTCCCCTTCCCTTGCAAACTGTGCAAGATCATAACCGTCTGTAAAGTTGCTCAATTGGAAAACAAAGGAACTGAGCCAGTGGAAATCACTGGCTAATTAAATTCATGGAGACATAAATAACACCCCAAGTTGATACAGGGTATAAATCTAGCAGTGTGACTTGGGTGTTGGAGTTTTCAGCATTTTTCTCTCCAGCTAAGGAGAGTCAGGCTGTGTTGAACACATCCTAACATTCTACTTCTTGTCTGTCTTCTCAGCGCATGTTCTCAAATCAGTGCCATTAAATAGCTATTTTTTAAAAAAATTTTTGTTCACTTTCTCAACCAGCCTTCATGAAAGCAGAGGCCACCTATGTTCGGTCCCTGCGGGTTCTCCAGCCCTGGGCTCTCTAGCTGCTGTCCCAGAGTGGTGCTCACTCACTGATGTTCCTCTGTCGTGTTCATGAGGGAAGGGACACACCGACTCCAGTCAGGACGAGAATAGGAAAGGGAGTGGGGCAGGTGTTGCCGTGTGTGAAAATCCACTTGCCTTCTTGCTGGCTTTAAAGGAAAAGCTGAACAAAGCAGACTCTTGTCTCCTCCCTTTCACACGTGACATGGAATTCTCTGTAGCCTTTGTCAGTATTACTTTCCTAGTTCAATGGACAGCATTTGGCTCTGAAAGTAAATATGCACTTTTATTCAGAGGATTACCTACACCCTCATTTTGTGCTGCGTGTTGCCTTCAAAATTTTTGTCAGTACTTGCTTTTCCATTATCGACTACCTCCACTGTGATGGATGTGTGACCAGTATCTTGCAACATGAATTTTCCTACACTTTCAGTGGCACCTGACCAAAAAAAAAAGGGGGGGGGCAACAGGAAGGTCTCCATTTGCTCTAATGAGCTATTTTCAGCCAATAGATCATTATCTTTGGGTGGGGGAAATAACAGTTTTGTGATTGAGGAAAGATTTCCCTATTCCATTGACACTGGAAGCTTGGACATTTGGTGACTGTGAGGCTAGCTGTGCTATGGCCAAATGTCATGATTATGGCTGGGGGCCTTCTCTCTCTCTTGTCTTAGTCTTCTCATACCTTCTCTTTCTTCTTGCTTGCTCCCAGAACACTGTTCTTGGTGGACTCTAAGACCCTGCCTCTGGCCTCCTTCTGACTTTTAATTTTTTTTTTTTAAAGATTTTATTGATTTATTTGACAGAGATAGAGACAGTCAGCGAGAGAGGGAACACAAGCAGGGGGAGTGGGAGAGGAAGAAGCAGGCTCCCAGCAGAGGAGCCCGACGTGGGGCTCGATCCCGGAATGCCGGGATCACACCCTGAGCCGAAGGCAGACGCTCAACCGCTGTGCCACCCAGGCGCCCCTGACTTTTAATTTTTATTCTCATTTTATAATTAGAGACCCTGAACTCTGGCCCTTTCCATAACAGGGCTTAGGGAACATAGTGGGCCAGATGGGNACCCTGAGCCGAAGGCAGACGCTCAACCGCTGTGCCACCCAGGCGCCCCTGACTTTTAATTTTTATTCTCCTTTTATAATTAGAGACCCTGAACTCTGGCCCTTTCCATAACAGGGCTTAGGGAACATAGTGGGCCAGATGGGATGAACTGGGGACAAGAGGGGCTATGGAATCAGAGGTTTAAGGCATGAGTAGTTGGCATGGGGGGTGTCCTTGTGTGGCTAGGAGGAAGAGATTGGGGGAGTTGGACATTTGGTTTCTGAGAGGTACTGATGACTCACTTCCAGGGAATGGGATAAAATAATGGAAATGCAGACTTGGGAAGAACTTGATTTTGGGTAAGGAACCAAAGCTGAGACTGAGATGAAACAAGGGTGGGGAGAATAATCAGGAGCTGAGATCATAACCATCTGTAAAGTTGCTCAATTGGAAAACAATTGAGGATATTGAAACTGGGATATAAGGAACAGTTTTGTTATGAAGGAACTGAGAAAAAGCTGGAATAACTGAGCCAATGAAGCTCAGACTGGGACCAACAGCTGACTTGATTCTTAACTGGGGTACATAGGTCTCAGAACTTCCACCATATTCCTATCTGTGAGTCGACTTTCCTTCTTGAGGCTGTCTCTGGCTGAATGATGTGCACAAAGTCTGGACCATCTTGAGCTGAGACTTCAGACAAGTTCTGGATTTCAACTCTGGTGTATTTACTGTTTTATAAGAGTCCACCTAGATGTGGCCAGCTTTTGGGGTTAATAAAAACAATGTTCAAAAGCAATAATACTTAACATTTATTGCACACATTCTAGAATCCAGGCCATCCACACGTTGTCTCATTGATCTTAACAAAAATTCCTATTATAAACCAGTAACCCCATTTTGCAAAGGAGAAAATGGGATTTAAGAGCATAAAGTTGGTGCTCTCCACCATTCTGCTTAGAATATGCAATTGAGCAATGTGCCAGCCAGCACTATGCCCTGTGGATAAACCAAAGTAAGTTAAAGCATGGATTTGTGGCACTGGTGGAATCACTGAGAAGTCAGACCTTGTGTTTATGAACTGATTATCAACATGATGCAAGATATGATGTAATGAAGTTCTAAACCGAATGCAATTAGTGCTAAAATGGCTAGTGTAGACCTAGTAGTTCTCAAAGTGTGGTCCCCAGACCAGCAATATCAGCATCACCTGGGAATCTGTTAGACATGCACATTCTTAGACCCCATCTCAGACCTTGAAACTCAGAACACCTCAAACTCAGTCTGGGGCTCAGGGCTGTGATTCAACAAGTTTTTTAGGTGATTCTGGATACACACTAAAATGTGGGAAGTACTGTTAGATCATAGGTGTTAAGGGCAGTGTATTAGTTTTCCAGAGCTGCTGGTAAAAAATTTCTGCAAACCGGATGG
>NC_048220.1:101707747-101780534 GCF_002007445.2 Ailuropoda melanoleuca | reverse complement strand
GATCATAGGTGTTAAGGGCAGTGTATTAGTTTTCCAGAGCTGCTGGTAAAAAATTTCTGCAAACCGGATGGCTAAAAACAACAGAAATTTGTTGTCTGCAGTTTGGCAGGCCAGAAGGCTGAAGTCAAGGTGCTGGTAGAATTGGTTCCTGCTGGAGGTTCTAAGGGAGAATCTGGTCTCAGACATCTTTTCTAGTTTCTGGTGGCTCATGGGAATCCTTGGGATCCCTTGACTTGTCGCTTCATCACTCCACTCTCTGACTCTGTTTGAACATAGCTGCTTTTCTTTGACTCTGTGTCCCTTCCTCTTATAAGGACACCAGTCACTGGATTCACGGATGACTCTGCTCCAGTATGACCTTATCTTCACTAGTTAAATCTGCATAGATCCTTATATTCCACATATAAGAAACAGCACAGAGGATCATAGGGGAAGGGAGGGAACACTGAATGGGAAGTCATCAGAGAGGGAGACAAACCATGAGAGACTCTTAACTCTAGGAAACAAACTGGGGGCTACTGGAGGGGAGGTGAGTGGGGGGATGGGGTAACTGGGTGATGGGCACATGATGTGATGAGCACTGGGTATTATATGCAACTGATGAATTACTGAACTCTACATCTGAAACTAATGATGCATTGTATGTTGGCCAATTGAATAAAAAAAGGGAAAATCTGCATAGATCCTCTTTTCAAAGGTTGCATTCTGAGCTTCTAGGTAGACATGAATTGGGGGGGGGAATGATTTAGCTCATTACAGGCAGTTAAGATAGGGTAGGTAAAGTGGAACTCTAGGGAAAAGTTTTAGAAATGTTCTGTGTGGATGAAGTAAGTGAACTAATGGGACTGTGGGGGTCATTGTAGGAGTGAAAGCTAATTAGTAAGTATAAACGAGTTTGACTAATGGGGAACCTGATATTGGGGCATGGACTAGGTTGAAAACAAAACACATTATTGATGTGGTAATACATGAACGTATAAAAATGAGTAATCTGTATCCCTTTTATTCTCTAAACTGTTTAAAAGTGTTTGCCAGTTGAGTTTACGGTAAAAATCATTCATGATATTCTAATAATTTCCATACTATTTTTAATAAAAGAATTGTTGGGATCTTTAATTTGCTCTGTCACTAGGTAAATAATGCCCCAGTCTGAGTCATGATGTGACATGGGGAACTGCATAAATCCTTGCAAGGACTTTCCCGTTAATGTGCATGGTGTTAAATCAGCACCGCTTCTGCTGAACTCAGAGCAATTATATTCAAGATTTCCCAGCTCTTATAATATTGTCTAGAATTTTAAAATAGTCAATATCTCTGTTATCAAACATGTCACAAAAAGTTTATTGGAATGCTATATTTTTTGTTTAAATTCAGTTAGCCAATGTATAGTACATCGTTAGTTTTTGATATAATGTTCAGTGATTCATTAGTTGTGTATAACACCCAGTGCTCATCACATTATGTGCCCTTCTTAATGCCCATCACCCAGTTACCTCATTCCCGCACCCACCTCCCTTTCCAAAACCCTCAATTTGTTTCCTGGAGTGAAGAGTCTCATATGATTTGTCTCCCTCTTATTTCTTCCCCTTCAGTTTTCCCTCCCTTCCCCTCTTATCCTCCGCACTATTCCTTATGTTCCACATATGATAATTGTCTTTCTCTGATTGACTGATTTCACTTAGCATAATACCTTTCAGTTCCATCCACATTGATGTAAATGATAGATATTTGTCCTTTCTGATGGCTGAGTAATATTCCATTGTTTTATGAACCACATCTTCTTTGTCCATTCATCTGCTGAAAGACACTTGGCTCCTTCCACAGTTTGGCTATTGTGGACATTGCTGCTATGAACACTGGGGTGCAGGTGCCCCTTCTTGGAATACTATATTTGATTAGGTCAAACTTCATCCTTCAGGCCAAGAGAGAGGAAACAGCCCTGTTGCCGGAGGGCCTTGTTCAGATCTTGGCTCTGTCTCTTAAATAAACTGAGGCACAGAAATGTATTTAAATGTATTTAAATTTAAATGTATTTAAATTTAAAACAAGGATAATCATGATGTTGATGACATTCAAGTAAGTTAATATGCAGGTAGCATGGTTCATGCTATGGATGTGGTAGCTCTCAGTTTTAGGAATAAAATAAATCTTAATGCTCATGATGGGTGAGAATTCAGAAGGTTTTAAACAACTCATCCCATTAAATGGAGGTGAAATTCAATTGGGAGAGTGTAAGGGGGCCTACACCTAGCATGCCACCTGACCTGAATCACTCCTTTGAGTACTGTAGCCTCCCTATTGTTGCTAGTGTGCCTGATAGAACCATCTATACTGATAGAACTCATGGTGCTTGGCCAGTATCTGGGCTGAATCTTATTATTGCCAGCCTGTCTACTTTTCCATTTTTCCTTGTGGAACCCGGAATATCTTATATAGCTTAAGTCCCTAAGAGGATGCAGTTTCCAGTAGTAGCTACGTGATACCAACCTCAGGGGGAGCAGGCTGGTGGGGGAGGCTCACAGCCTCAGGGTCTACATGGACATCACACATTCATCTACCAGCATGTCAGTAACAAGGGCCAATGTCAAGGATGCCCTTTCTTCTGTTGTGGTCCTCAACTTCTCTGGAAAAGGCCACACAAGAGGTGGGAGTTGAACCAGAATTCATGCTGGCAGAGACCTGGAACAGGTCCTAGAGGTCTCTTGGTTGTTTCAAGCATTTAACTCCTTGGTTGGTGGATTGTGGAAGGGCAGGGGGTGTGAAATCTTGGGAAAGGGGCTATTTCCCTGGCACAGAAGTTTTGCAGTATTTTAACAACTGGAGGAGTTTTTCTCTGAGTCGTGGCTGAATCTTAGCCCTGGCTGTGGAGAAGATGCTGCTATGCCATTAAGACAAAAACAGTCTCTAAAGACCTTGAGTTCTAGACTCTGGAGTTGGACTTCCTCCAGCAGACATCAGGGAATCATTGTTGGCAGCCCACCTTGGTCTTCGATTCGAGCAAAGCAGAGTTCTAAGCCAGGACCTGATGGAGCTAAGAAAGATGTAGCTATTTTTTCAAGGAAGGCTTTTGCTTCAATAGGTTGCTGTTTGGTGTGTTCTCTGTGTATCTGCTGGCACCACTCTTCTGGAGATTAATGTGACTTCTAGCAAGAGGAGAATGGATCACAACATTTAATCTTTCACAGATGTAAGCCTTCTCTTGATAATGAGTTGGGATTTAACAAGTCATTAAAAAATTCCCCAACAAATGCTTTGCAGGTGGCTTTTTTTTTTTAAGGAGGCTAGGAAAAAAGTAAGAATGATCCCTAATGTAAATATCTTCCCAGTTTTAGAGAGACATAGTCTTGATGCTACTAATTGTCCCTTGTATTGAAAATGCTGGTTTATCATTTGGACATTGGATGTCAACACATGGAAGCTGCTTGGTTGACCTCAGCTCCCCTTAGTCACTGGTCTCTGGCTGTGCCTCTTTCATGGTCACAGACTGCCAAGTTGGACATGGGGAGAATTTTGTGAAGACCATAATACCCAGGAGTCTAAGGCAAACCGGAAGTCTCTGGGAAGCTACTTTCACATGCTCCACCAAATAGCATATGATTTGTTGGAAAGTGGAGGTTGTGCATGCATTACAGCAACACAGAACATAGGTTTCTGAATCACTTATCCTGGGTTTGAATCCTGCCTTTTATGAGGGGAAACTAAGAGAAAGAGTAAGAATAATCCTTAATCCCTAAAACTTCTCTAGTTTTAGGGAGATACAGATTGTCCATCTTCATGGTAATAACTATAGCCTCTCCTGTGGCTTTGGCACCTTTGGTGAATAATTTTACCACTCTACCTATCAGTTCCCCATCTGTAAAATGGGGGTAAAATATTTGTCTTACGATTACTATGAAGATAAAAAAAAATCATGGTTAGCAAGAGTGTTGTGTTGCTAGGGAGACTTCCAAACAGTTTATACCCATTTTGCAACTTAGGAATGTGTGTGTACATGCATATGCAATGCTGTGGCAGAGGCCAATCAGGAGACAGCTTAAAGTAGCTTGAACAAGATGGGTTAATAAACAGAATTAACTGTTACAGGAAGTTGGAGTAACGAGGGATTGGCTAGGAGGAGTAAAGAGGACAGGAATATTAGGTGAGAGGAACAGCTGTTCCAGGGCTGAGATAGGGTATCCGAGGAGGAGATCCTTTCCGCTTCAAGGTGGAGACCTAGACCTTGTTGGAGAGGACCTGGCTGTGACTCACCGAGTGCCAGAGAAATTGTTATGGGACTGTGCTGGCACAGCGTGTTGGCAATGTATTCTCTCTGGTGCTGGGGAAAGCTGTCACAGAGAGGTGTCTCCCCAGAGACTTTCTGATCTAAAATGTCCCAAGTACCACTGACCACTGGGTACTAAAGGGGACTAGTGTTCAAGGAGCTGCCTGCATAGCAGAAGCTGGATGTCAGACCATCCTTGGATGCTGCACAGCCAGGTGTTGGAGAAGCAGCTTGCAGAGCAGGAGCTGGGCAAGGAGAAGCCGGCAGAGCTGCAGAAGCCTGCTCTGTGAGCCCCCTGGAACCGGGAAGAGAAAGCCCTTCCTACTCAAGGGTCTCTGCAGTTCCCACTACCGACAAAGTGTGACATCATGCCAGCTGGCCCAAGAAAATTATTTAGACCCAACTTAATTTTCATAGTGCAGGTAATGAAGGGTGATTTTTGGAGCTGAAAGGCAATAAATTGATAAATGGTGTAAATGGTGAAGAAACAAATTCTTAGTTCTGAGTGTCTCTTAGGCTCAGTTTTATGCTCCCTTGGCATGGGGCTCTTTGAAGAATCTACAATAGGAACTAATACTCAGCATCCCTTGCTAAATACTTCCTTTTCCCATTTGTGTTTGAGCTTATGATTTTAAGTCATCTCTTCTTAAGGTAATATGTATTGGAGACTATTTGTGTAATCCGTCATGAGAATGAGCCCCAACAGTAACAGAATTACGATGAGTGCCACAGTTAATAAACTAAGCCAGGAAAAGAGGGTTTTTGTGTTTGTTTTGCTGTCTTACTTAATTAGCAAGAACATTCTTCTCAGCCGGACTTTGTTAGAGGTACAAACAATAGGGTACTTTGAGCCCACACGTATTTTTGTAATCTGGTAATAGCCTTTTAACTGAATGCATCCCTTTGTGTTTTAGTGTTGCTTTGTTTTGAATGAATTAAAGGCATTAAATAAGAAGCAAATTAAATTTATTCTTTGGACATTGTGGAGCCAGTGAGGATTTTGAATGGAACTGTGATGTGATTGAACAAGTTCCATGGGAAGTCGGCGTGCCACCTGCCTTGCAGTGCTTAATCCCTAAGTGATGGCTGCTTGGACGGTTGCTCTCGTGGCTCTGCTCTGTGTCTGAGTGAGGAGTGGCTGCTCTTTGACAGAGGCCACAAAGAGCCCAGGCAGAAATAATCAGAAGAAAAAAACAGGCTCGTTTATTTTTATTTTACTTACATATTTAGCAGCATAGCTAAATACGACTAGATAGGAAGGTGTGGTGGATTCCGTGGTCCAGGCTTGTCTGTTGGCCCAGGAGTAGAGATAGCAGGAAAGGGCATGGTTAATATCTGGAAATAAGGAGGAGATAAACAAATACCACATAAGGTCAGTGAGCAGCTGTGAGCATCGTTTCTTCTCTCCTCTCTCAAGTAACTTTTACTGTGCTTCCAAATGAAGTATTTAAAAAGAGAAACATCCGTGTTTCTTTTCTTTTATTTTTTTTTAAAGATTTTATTTATTTATTTGAATGAGATAGAGACAGCCAGCGAGAGGGAACACAAGCAGGGGGAGTGGGAGAGGAAGAAGCAGGCTCATAGCAGAGGAGCCTGATGTGGGGCTCGATCCCACAATGCCGGGATCACGCCCTGAGCCGAAGGCAGACGCTCAACCGCTGTGCCACCCAGGCGCCCCCCGTGTTTATTTTCTATCAGTCTTGATGGAAGGCCTCCTGTGTAGGAGAGACTGTGTAAGGTGCACAAGTGCAGATGCTATAGCTCCTGGGTTAGCTGGGGCTCTGGAAGGAATGTCGGGAGACAGAGTCTTACTCCTGATATATGAAGGGTGTCATTCAAGGTGTAACCGGCACCTGATCCTGCCAATCCATACAAAGGCCTTCTCCATGGTCTTCTGTGATCTCTTTGTGCTTAAATACAAAGGATGACTGCCTACCCAAGTCTTACTTGCCTTCTCAGCAGTCTCTTGTTGAAATCCTTTCTTTCCTTGGCTTGCATGGTGTCACCCTCTCTGAACATGTACATCTGGGCCTTCCTCTTTTCTTTCTGACACTTTCTCCCGTGTATCCTCTATTTTTATTCATCCTTGCCCTCCTCTATCTTTATGTTCTACACTTTGTCTGGGTTGCTTTAATCATTTCCAGTGCCTGAATGACCTGTAGACAATGATTTCCAGATTGAAAAGATAAGCCCACGTCATTCTCTTGAATTCCAGACCCATTGATCTATCTGTTGGAGAGTAAGACTTCATGCTTTGAAAATCTCACAGGCATTTCATACTCTACTCATTCCAAACTACTTCTGCTGTAGCTTTCCCCATCTCCATAAATGGTCCTCCTATCCAAATAGTTGTCTAAGCCAGAAAATCTCACAGGCATTTCATACTCTACTCATTCCAAACTACTTCTGCTGTAGCTTTCCCCATCTCTTTAAATGGTCTTCCTATCCAAATAGTTGTCTAAGCCAGGAATCTGAGTGTCGCCCTTGAGTCTCATCCCCCACCTTCCCCTAGTCACTGATGAATCATGTTGATTTTACCTCCTTAATAGCTTTCAAATCAGTCTACTTTCCATCCTCATGGAACTGTATCAGTGGGTACCACCTTCATCTTTCATCTACTTGACTACAACAGCTTGATTGCTTAATTTGCACTCTTTGCAGAAAGCTTTCACCATATGCAAATACGACTGTGTACAGCTTTCCCTGCTGCCCTCAGTGCCAGCTCATACACATGGCCCACAAGCCCCTTAAGGAGCTGATGTTTCCCTTTCTAGCCTTTTCTCACTACTGCAGCAGCTCTTTGAATTCTTTTCTTCAGCTATATTGAACCATATGTATTTCCTTGAATACATCATTCTCTATGCTAAAAGCTGGACCTCCACTTCTCCACTTCATCATTTGGATAACTCTGACTTCTCCTACAGGATTCAATTTACATGCATGTGTGTATAATTTCCTCCAGAAAATCTTGGCCCCCACCAAGCTTTGATGGGATCACATATATGGATTCTGTAACACTCTGTACTTGACCCTGTCGTAGTCCTTACTACTTGCTTACTCTCCACCCCATTCTCTTTGTTATTTCTGTGATTCTAGTGCTTAACATAGTATCTGACCTATAGGTGCCTCTCAGTAATTTCTACTTATGTATGAATCAGCATTGCTACCAAGAGCTTGGGGTGTGCAGAGGTGAGAGCTATAATCAGGCAGGACATCATGTAGTCAGCAGTGTATCGTCTGGCAATGAGGTTGTGGGGAGTACTGGAATGGCCAGCAATAAGGAGAGCACATTCGAGGTGGCAGAAATGACTTGAGTGGTGGTGTGTAGGCAAAGAAGCCTGAAGAAAGATTGGGGCATGCCCATCTAGAAGGGAAGAATGATACGTGATTCTAGAAAGGTAGGTTTTGGTTGAGATTTTGAGAACCAGGCCAGGAAGCTTTTTAGATAAAGGGGATCGGATGAAAATGGAGTGTATTTGTGAAATGGTCAGAGAGGTGCTATAATATATATGAAGCTGATAGGCAGTGTTCAGGATGGATTGGAGGGGAGAGAGTTTGAAGAGAGAACATAGCTGAGAGGGTGCTATGTTGACTGTATAGCGGAGATGAGTAGGAGGTGAGTAGGGTTGAGACAAAGGGAAGAGTGGGGACAGATGTGAGATAAAGAAGCTCAGAGTAGAAACCCTGTGTTTTAAGAGTGTAGGAAGGACCTTGTGCTCAGAATAAAGTGTTAAAGTTGTGATAAAGGCTTGAAATAAATGTTAAAGCTTTAGAACATTTGCAGTTGGAACTATAATTTGGAATCAAGATAAAGATGTCCATGCAGTGTGGTGAATAAGGAGATCTGTGCGTTGCTAGGAAAAGTGGGGACCCAGCTGAGCAGCCCAGCATGTACCAGTAGTAGCTACAGCCAGGCAGGTTTTCTCTTTCCTGCAGCGTTCTTCTCAGAGAGCATGGGAAGCAGTAGGATTCAAAGGAAAGGGAGCAGGTCCTTTATTCATGAGACCTGGTGCTTATGCAATCTGTAAGGAATGATATTTTTCTTTTTTTTTTTTAAAGATTTTATTTATTTATTCGACAGAGATAGAGACAGCCAGTGAGAGAGGGAACACAAGCAGGGGGAGTGGGAGAGGAAGAAGCAGGCTCATAGCGGAGGAGCCTGATGTGGGGCTCGANGCTGTGCCACCCAGGCGCCCCTGTAAGGAATGATATTTTTCATATTGACTCAAGCAAAATATTTTTATACTTAGACAACTGTGAAAATTGTGACATTTCATCATGTCCTCTTGTGACTTGCAGGGCACTTGCGGGGTAATAGAGATAATGGGTTTGTGATGATAAATAGTGGAGTTGCTGTTGGAATTGAGGGCAGCTTGGGGTTTGTGTCCAACACCTGGACCAAATCTCTTAGGATACTGTCAAATAATGCAATTATGGGAACTATCTAACCCACATTTTCCAGATGAGATCTGGATGCTATATTTGAAGTTCCTTTTGTAGCCCATGGTGTCATCCATTGTAACCAGCCAGCAATGACCTTTACCCATCCAGAGGATTCTGCCAGCTCCAGGCAGGCAGGCAATGGTATGAAAAGTGGGTGTGACCACCCTCCTTGAGAGGCCTGTGGAGTGTGCCTATCTCAGCTTCACCTATACCCAGAACCACCAGGTTCTCTATCCCTGAGGGCTCAGTGTGGTGCCGTTCTGCCCTTCTTTGCACTTACTCCTCCTAGACGTTGGTTTGATTTTGAGAACCATCTCCAGCTTGGGGGTGAGAAGGAAGATTGCCAACTGCTAAGGGCCTATTTCCCTCTTCACCTAAAGAGATGAAAACCTTCTAAATCATTCTATATTTGCCTTCAGTTCAAATCATCCAAAGGGAGAAGTGGTTGCCGATTGCTATCTTCAAATGGAAGAAGATTTGAGTAATTTGACATTGAACCCCCTCTTTCAGCAACCTGTTGTGGCTTATGTTGAATCTTGGTTCTAATAATTGTGTAACTAATAGCTTCTTGGGATCACAAATGTTGATTGTGATCTCTCAGTACCTGTGACCTCCCTCAGGAGCAGTCTGGTTTATAGAATCTTTAAGAAACATAATTGTTCTCATTTGCCCACTGATACTAAGGGTCTGGGTGAGTTTAGATCTCTAGTTTATCTCAAAGGAGTAAGTACAGACTTTTAGATGGCTTATGCCATTCTCTGCATTACAATGACTTTCAGTCCCAAGGTGATTCAGTCTCCTCCCTTCACCACGTCGACACACATCCTATTGTGAGCTGAGTGGCAATTATTAGGATATATAAGAAAAAAAATTCTATCAGTGTAACCCTTTTTCCTAATTCAGAGGCATTTGTCCTCAGGGTGCTTACTTGGTAGTTTCTTTTTCTTGCAGGTTCCTGACATCTTGCATGATGTAGCCCAAATATTGGTGTTAGAAGAAGAGGGTAGGGCTGGCTTCAGAGTTTCAAAACCAAGAGTTTGAAATGTCATCAAGACTAACTAATTTTTTCCTTCAGCACTGCTTTTGTGTTGATTTGATTCTTTCCTACGTAAGGTTTTTCTTAATAGGGTAAAGGGAAGTTCAGGGGTGCCTGGGTGGCGCAGTTGTTAAGCGTCTGCCTTCAGCTCAGGGCATGATCCCAGTGTTATGGGATCGAGCCCCACATCAGGCTCTTCCGCTATGAGCCTGCTTCTTCCTCTCCCACTCCCCCTGCTTGTGTTCCCTCTCTCGCTGGCTGCCTCTGTCTCTCTGTCAAATAAATAAATAAATAAATAAATAAATAAATAAATAAATCTTAAAAAAATAGGGTAAAGGGAAGTTCAGACTTAAATAAAACAAGGTTAGTTACTTTGGAAGAAAGAGGGAAGACTTGGTTTCCACTCCTGGTCCCACCCTCTCCCCTTCAGAATATAAACATATGAGGGAAAGACTCTCATTGGCCTACTTGAGTCACATGGCTATTCCCTGGACCAATCAAGGATCATGTGCCTAACCCTATGGCCATAGAGGATAGGTATTTATCAGAAAGAGGAGTAAGGGGAATCCTAATGGGAAGATAAACAGCAGCCTTTACTTGATGGAAAGCATAGCAATAGAGAGGACCCCCCCCCCCCCCTTGTTNGTTGTTTAAAATTTTACTGCTCATTTACAGATTCATTTTTCTCTTAAAGAATACACGGACTATACTGGATTCTGTCTAATTAAGGTAACAGTTTCAAAGGTGGAAATGCTGTCTAAACCTACCCTTTTACCTTTCTCTCCCAGTCATCTACTCTGACTTTTAAACAAAACTGACTAACTTCTCCTTTTATGGGAAGACAGAGAAATGATTTTTTTTCACATTGTATTTGAGTGTTGTACACTTTTCTCTTAAGGGAATACTGCTGTGAAACATATATTGTCTTCAAGGCACAGGAATCACCCTAGGCCTCTAAATGGGAAGTTGCAGGATTGTAACCTTGCTGCCATGAATAGCGAGATAGGATTACCTGCTTTGAAATTGCTTCCGGGGTCACTTTTGAGGGAGAGAAGTCCACACTGACTTCTCTCTCTTGGTTACTTGGCCTGGAGATGGTGGAGTGGTTTAGGTAGATGACATGAGTAATGTGATAGTACCCATGCCAGAAACACGCTAGACTTGAAGACTGTAGAATTTGAAGACACTGCATAAATTCCACTCACAGCTCTTGACTCTTGTGTTATTTTTGAGTCCTACCTTGTCCTCTTGCACTTCTAAAAAACAGAGGTTTAACAATGAGAATGTTTGTAGTGCAGTTTTAGATGTCTGCATGAGTGTCACAGTAAGACTGACTACAACTAGCACAAAATTTTGGAAATGACTTAATTACAGTTGGTTGTATATTACTTTGAGGAAGCATTACTGAGATAAAGATAATGGTGATGACAATTGACAATGATTTTTATAGTTGCTATAGAAATATCATTTCTTTTACTCTCCTCCACCTTTTCAGGGTGATAGGTACCTTAACATGTATGATCCCTCTGTAGCCATGAGAATAAGCCTTTTGGACCTCCAGCTTCAGGGAACCCAAGTACTGAATGGTCCCAGCTGCTATGCTTTGAAATTCATCAGTGCCTTCTTGCCCATCACCTGCTCCCCTGGGGCTGCTCTCAGCCAGTGACTGAGAGCAGCAGGGGCACTAAGGAGGCCTGTTCCTGGGAGACAATCAATTCCCTGATGGCCTTGGTGAGCTTTACTTAGAACTGCACTGTGCTTGACTTATTTCACTTAGCATAATCTCCTCCAGTCCCATCCATGTTGCTGCAAATGGGACTGGGATAGGCCGGTGATGGGTGTTAAGGAGGACGCGTATTGTATGGTGCACTGGGTGTAATACGCAAACAATGAATCGTGGAACACTACATCAAAAACTAAGGATGTACTGTATGGTGACTAACATAACATAATAAAAAATTATTATTAAAAAAAACGCCAATGGTATTTTAATAGAAAAAAAAGAACTGCACTGTGGTTTAAGACTCTTTGATTCAGCATTCCTTTCCACTCTTTCATTTGGGATCTTACCTACATTATAGTCTGATGGCTTTTCTATGTCCTTCTCCATTTTGTCTCAGGTGTTTCCCTTAATAAATTTGTTTCTTGCAAATTGTGATGAAATATAACAAAATATGCCATTTAAACATTTTTAAGTGTCTAACTCCATGGCATTAGTTACATTTACAATGTTGTCTAACCATTACCACTATTTCTAATTTTTTTTATCATGCCCAAAAAACCCCTTACACTTTAAGTAATATTCCCCTTCTGGATAAATTTTTTGCACATTTCTGTCTTGGCATCTATCTCTCAGAGGACTTTGACTAAAAATCCCATTTAACCTTCCTGACAGTTGTTCAAGGAAGATACTATCCTTTGTTCCAGATGAGATAACCATGGCTCAGAAATGTTAACTAACTTGAACCAAATCATATAGCAAGTAAATGTTTGAGTCAGAACTCAACTCAGAACTGTGTGACTCCAAAGTTTATGCTTTTAAACACTACCTTTTGATAACAATTGGTGCTGATATGAGCTTTAGAAAACCAAAGGTGATGACCCAAACCAAAGGGCTATAACGAGGAGGAAGAAAATGGGGACACCCAGGAATATGTTTCCATGACCTGAGAGGTTCTATCCAGAGTTAAACCCCCAGAGACAATGGTCTTCCTACCTGACTTTGTACCAGCTTATGCTGTGCCTTCCTTACAGCTATGACTTATATTCTAGTGGCATGATGCTAAGTCTTTCATATACATTACTTTATAAAGTCTATACAAGAACCATAAGATCTATACTATTACTTTTTCCATTTTATAGATCAATAAATGGGTAAAGTGAACAACATATGTTGATAGGAGAAAAATGATTTATTGGTGTTTCTTGGAGTTGGAAGGACAAGGAGAACTAGAGATATTTAATGAATCCCCTCCCCCATTTTTATCACTATAAATTAATAGTGATAGTGTAATCAAACTATGGCTTAAAAAACCCCATTAGGGGAGGGGTTGGGGGGATGGGTTAGCCCAGTGATGGATATTAAGGAGGGCACGTATTGCATGGAGCACTGGGTGTTATACGCAAACAATGAACCATGGAACACTACATCAAAAACTAAGAATGTACTGTATGGTGACTAACATAATAAAACAAAAACAAAACCAGAAACAACCCAGTAGAGCATAATGGCTCATAATGAAAAGCTGTCTCCCATTTCACTGTTAGTCCTGGTCTTTAGATGGTACTTTGTCCCACTTATCAAAGACATTCAAAGTGTTATCAATATGGTCCTCCTCCTTTTTCTCACATTGTTTTAGTGATTATGCCTATAATGTCACAGCTTATGTCTTGACTTCACTCAGAGACCTCTGTAAGGGACTCTTTTCTTGCATGGTCACAAGTGCTGTCGATTTTCATTGTGACAACTATGTTCTATAAAGTTATCATGAATGCTGGATTAGGGTAAACTGAGCCACGGCTTCTAGGGAAAAGACGGCACCGGTTTCCTGAGAGCTTCTGGTCACATTTTCATCAATTCATCAACATATAACTTGTTTTATGTGTGGTCTTGTTGAGAGATGCCTTATTTAATAATATAGTTGGTTCCTTAGCAGTAAACTCATGCACAACAGCACTGTAACTCATGCCTCGATGAAACTTCACACAGATATTCTCTAGATGGCACATCAGTCTCCTTAGGCCTGGAACACTAAACAGTACTTCAGCACCAGGCTTCAGGGATATTTCAAAGGGTGAAATCACCAACAAAAAGCACAAAAATGCAAAAAATGTGATGCTAAATAGAAATGCGAAAAGGACACTTATCTCCAGTATGAAAGCTGAATCAGGGACACAGAGCATCTCCTTGTATGACCGATGTCAGGCATGTATCCTGGGCAGCTCACTCTGACCCCCCTTCCCTCTGAGCATGTCTGTGAATGACCGAAAAAGCACCATGGGTATTAATTTTTGGTTTCCTCAAAATTTATTGAGTAGGCAACAATCACAAATCAGGAATCCACAAATAATGAGGAACTGACTCTACACTGTTAAAAGGCAGTGGTTGAGGCTATCCCTCTTCTCTCTGGGTTGTTCCAAATCTTACAACATCAGCCAAAGCCATTCATTCATTGCCTAATCCATTAACCCAGGTACTTGGTGATACAATAAAAATGAGTGAATAGGGGATTTGGATGATAGACCAAGTTGTGAATTCACTAATGTGGCCCAGCCTCTCCGTTTTATACATGAGCTGATCGGATGTTGCTTGCTGAATGTCACATAGCAAATTACTGACAGTCTTGGAAACCCCAGGACTCTTAACGTATCAATACTGTGTTTGTTCCCACAGCTTAATGTTTCTTGAAGTAGTCACTGAGCATGTGCCTGCTTGAGGCCTCCAGTAATTGGCTCATATCGGTGGTAATTCAATTTCAAAAGATATCAAGCCCCTACTTGATGACTGTGAGCTCCTTGTGGACCGAAGCTGTGTCTTTTCCATCTTATCCCCCACATCTAGCCTAGTGCTTGGCACATGAAAAATTCTCAATAAATACTAGGTAACTGAGTAGCATTGAGAAGTCAGGAGTCAAATTTAGGGCGTTTTATAATATCTCCCATTGAAAATGAAAATATACAGTAGTACATGGTTCTGTGAAAGATGCAGGACATTTTTAAGCTATAGTCACTCCCGTGGTTAAAGTCACGGGATCTGGAGTGAGACCTGGACTCAAGCCTGGTGGTGGAACATTGAGCAAGACACCTCACATTTCCATGCCTCAGTTTTCATCATCTATAACACAGGCATAATAGTAGGTCCTGCCTCATGAATTGGTTTTAAGGATTAAATATGGTAGCATTTAAGAAGGGTTTAGTCTAATGCTTCAGTGTGTCAAGTGTTCAGTAGATACCACTTACTGAATTTCTTATGTCATTGGATTGGCCAAATATACAGATTTAAGGAACCATTAAATTCCAGGAGGGCCCACCATAGAATTCAGGGCCTAAGGACTAACTCCACAGAAGAAAGAGCATATATAGACTGAGACCTTTGGAAAGGCTTCTTAGGGAGGAGGCATTGACATGGATTTGAGGGATAGGTTTTCCTGGTGTGGAAGAGGAGTCCAGAGGATGCTAATGGCATGATGGGAAGACCATACCTGGCATGTTTGGGAGACAAGGAGGATGGCTTGCCCATTATGCGGGATGGTGAGGGATGCATGTGGCATGAGTGGGTAGAGATGCTGTGAAATTTAAAGCCCATTCATTGGGTGGAGGCATGAGACCTGCTCCTGGAGCAAAAGAGAAGCGTATGAGCTACTTTAAGCACCACTAGAAAAATTCACAAGTATGTCCTTTAACTTGAAAGTGTGATTTTTATGTCTTTATAACTGGAAGAGGGTTCGCTCTTCTTAAAATGTCCTTGTTTTTGAAGTTACTGTCTGGGTGAGGAGTGACCAGCATATTTCAAAGGGATGATTCAGCTGTCTTCAGGATTTCTCCCCCTTCCCCTCAACCCTTTCCTCTGAAACACTGGTTTTATTCTGCAGTCTCTGTAATGTGAATCATGTATTCAAGGCCAACCAGATGCTGTTTGCTACAAAGACACTCTGACACTCAAGGCTGTTTTTGAACTATGGGCATATTCCTGCTTCTGCTGAGTTTGTCAACAGACCGAATCTCTTGTTCCCAGGATTCATGCACATATCACTCAAAGCATTGGATATGCCTTCATCAGCCCCCTTTATAGGAATTCTCCTGAAATTCTCCTTCAGTCTAGGCTGCGTGCAGTGCACTAGGCGGTGGTATCCATGAAATGGGGGAATCGATCAATGTTGCTGGAATGTACTTCTCCTATTCCTTTGTGTACTTTATGTATGGATCCTTTTTCATGGTGGCTCATGCTACCCATCAAGTCTCTGACAGCATCATCTGTCACTGCAAAGGCCAGTATGCACCCAGATTTTTTTTAATAGGTTTGATTGTTTGTTTCAGGTCAGTGAGAGGGAGTACAAGTCTGAGGAGTAAATGCCTCCGATACATCACTTATGTCCATTTCTCCCAGGACTGTGGAACTGGAAGCCTTAAAAGGAAGTGAAGAGAGCCTTCGGTTTTTCTCTCTGCCTCCACTAGGATTAGCTAGAGGGGACCCATAAAAGAAACCTATAAAATAATGCTGGGTGCAGTGTCTGCTCAGCACTGCACCAGGCTCTGCTCCGTGCTAAGGACATGGAGGGGAGCATGAGACGTGACTTATTAGCTGAGCCCTTGCTCATAGACCGGTGGTGGAAAGCTGTAAACCATCGAAATAAAGCACTGGATGTTAAGTGTTGTAACAGAAGGGAGGATAGTGGAGTTGGCAGCCAATCCCCATTCTATCCTTGTATTAAAATTTTTTTTGCAATCACCATGTTACAAAAACGTTTTTCATTGACTTCAACCCCCTTTTCATGACACATTTTTTTATAATTTTTTTTAAAAAAGATTTTATTTATTTATGTGACAGAGAGACAGCCAGCGAGAGAGGGAACACAAGCAGGGGGAGTGGGAGAGGAAGAAGCAGGCTCCCAGCGGAGGAGCCCGATATGGGACTCGATCCCGGAACGCTGGGATCACGCCCTGAGCCGAAGGCAGATGCTTAACGACTGCACTACCCAGGCGCCCCCATGACACATTTTTTATTTATAATGATTATGGCATATTTTCATATGGACTAGAAATTTATTAATATTTAAACTAATTTACCTGAGTTTTTTTTTTTTGCCAGTTTCCCACACCCAACTTCATTGAGGTATGATGACAAAAATTGTATGTGTTTATGGCAAACAACATGATGATTTGATACATGTATACAATGTAAAAACATCTTGTAATTTAACTGAGCATACCTCCTTTTTTCATATTCTAACATTCATAAGCTGGAACACAGATGTTTTCTTCACTTTGTTCTTTTAGCATTGAGGTATGAGGTTTAGGTCATTCTAGATGTTTCCTCACTAATAATTCTGTGAATTTGGACAGAATTTTATCTCCTGCCAGCCCAGGTTACTTTTCTTCATAACGGCTCATTCTTGGCGAATGTTATGCCTGTTTGTGGAGGGGAAAGCAAAGCCCAAACTGATGAGTCTCTAGCCCTGTGCTCTGCACACAGGGTCAGGGTGAGGGTTGATGAGGATTTGTGAAAAGTCCCGTATGTGTCACAGGAGATGGTGGTCATAAGGTGCCAAGCTTGGGGATCAGAACAACCTGGTCTAGAATTCCTCCTGTGAGGGGCGCCTGGGTGGCACAGCGGTTAAGCATCTGCCTTCAGCTTAGGACGTGATCCTGGCGTTATGGGATCGAGCCCCACATCAGGCTCCTCTGCTGAGAGCCTGCTTCTTCCTCTCCCACTCCCCTTTCTTGTGTTCCCTCTCTCGCTGGCTGTCTCTATCTCTGTCAAATAAATAATAAATAAAATCTTTAAAAAAAAAAGAAGAATTCCTCCTGTGATTCCTACCAGCTCTACGGCACATGGGCAATTGCTCAACTTCTCTGAAACTCCATTTTCTCACTGATAAAGCAGAACAATCCCTCCTTTGTACCTTTACTTCAAGGAGCAAGTATCAAAGTAAACAAAGCATGAATGAAGCATGAGAGACTATGGACTCTGAAAAAACAAACTGAGGGCTTCAGAGGGGAGGGGGGTGGAGGAATGGGATAGGCTGGTGATGGGTAGTAAGGAGGGCACGTATTGCATGGTGTACTGGGTGTTATACGCAACTAATGCATCATCGAACTTTACATCAAAAACCAGGGATGTATTGTATGGTGACTAACATAATATAATAAAAATATTATTATGAAAAAAAAGACAGGGCATAGTCAATACTCCAAAATAGTTCTTAGTCTTGTTAGGAAACAGAATTTTTCTGATCCCCAGTCCAGTGTCTTGTTCTGTAGACCCACCTACCTTCCCTTCTTTTTGCTTGGTCATTGCTGTGACATGAAGACTGCTTTTATGACTTTAGGAGAGGAGGACAGAAGAACTTTGGGTTAGCCATTGTAAGAAAGCTCTGGAGGTCAGCTGATGTATTTTTCTTGTGGTGTGACATTGGCCAAGTCACAACATCTATGAGCTTCTGTATATTTGGTAGTGATACAGTGCTTATCTCCCACGGTTTTGTAAGGATTAATGAGACGGTAAAGTTCTGGGCCCCTGGCTAGGCATGTTGCATGTGCTTGGGGAAAGGTACCTGTGGCTAGTATTTCTGCCAATATTCTAATTTCTTATCCTCTGTTTACTTTCCTTGACTGCTATGGCAAGGCGATACTAATTTCCTTCCGGGCTTATGTAAAGCAGGGAGCAGGCTTTGGGCCAATTCTCACGGGTGGTGATAAGAGGATGCAACCGCAGTTTCGAAATCAGACTCCTTGGGCTGTCCTGTCCCGTGTCTTGCCCATTCTACCCCAGAGGCCCTGTTAGTGCCGCCTCTGCTTCCTTCTCATCCCCTGGACCCAATAAGGCCCTCCCTCCTGGGGAGGAACGTTTTGTACAAAAAACCCCACGACATCAGATTCTCCTGTCCTGTGGCATTTCACCCACTGCCAGGTGCTACCTGGCGTGTGGCTTTGATTGACACGATTACTAATCCACTGTAATAATATTTTCATAATTAGTCCCTGCGAGGCCCGGCCGGCTGCTCTTGCCCAGGTGAACTTCTGTCTGCTGAGGGTGTTTTCACCAACTGTCACCTCCCCGGGAGGGAGCGGTTGCTCTAGCACCCACGGCTGTTACTAAGAATTGCTTGTGTGTTCTTCCCCATCTTCCCTTTCGGGTGCTTGGCTGCTAGAAATCCTTGCTTGATTAAAAGTTACAGTTATCGAGCCCAGACCGGAACAGATACCAGAAATGGTTTAAGTCTTTCCGTCTTGCTGATCACTCACGGCCCATTCCTCTTCCGTGGTTCCTTGCCTTCTAGCCTCTCTGCCCACCTCCCCCCACATCCCTGCAGCAAGGGCGAGGGGAAACTTCAAAGGCGTCTCTGAATAAAAGAACACACGGCGAGACATTAATTATTTACCAGGCAAAGTTTTGGCAGGCACAGGGGCCTTTCCCTGTTTGTCTTGTTGAAGACGGTGGGAAGAGTGCTTTTGAAGGTTGTGTTCACAGGGACCACTTGGGCCGGTACGAGCTGGTGAACCCTGGGCCTTTCCCCTGCGCTCTGGCCCTGCCTGGATTGAAGAGATGGTAACCAGGCTGTACTGGTCACTGAGCCCTTGGCATAGGTCAGACACCATGCTACGGTCTTTTATTCCTCATCCTGTTGACTCCTTGCAGCACCTTAGGAAGTAAATTCTAGCCATTCTCTCCTTGGGAGAGAGACAGGGAGCCAAGGTACAAAACGTTAAGTGACTTGCCCAAGGTCCCTCAGCTAGAAGGTGGCAGACCTGGGACTCCAGCTGGGAGTGTTCTTCAGAGCTGGCAGATGTAACCGCCATGCCCCCTTCCGTTGTGTGTGACCTAGAGATAACAGGAATCGGCACCACCAGGGGGAGGTGGCAGTGTCTTTGAAGAGAGGGGAATCAGAAGTCTACGTGGAGGACGCCTTGGTGACAGGGCCGATTCTGAGTCCTTTTCTGGTAACTGGAGAAGTGGAGGAGTGTTTGTTTCCTCCGAGCCCTGGGCAGAGTCAGAGGAGGAAACACAAGAATCAGAGCACAAGGACTCATGGTTTCCATTGCTGGGCTCAGGTACCACCACATCTGCCCTGGGGGCATGTGGCTCTGGACTCCTCAGCCTGTGGTTCTCAGGAGGTCCCCTCTACAGTGAAAACCAGTGTATCGGGGGCCCCTGCTCTCCCTCACAAACCCCGCTCTGCTATTTCATGGAATCTCCGGGGCTTTATACTGGCATTCCGCTGGTCCTCTTTACTCAAGGGTTGGGGAAGAATTTATAGGGTTCTTTTAGGTTCCTCTGTATTTGCTGACATTTGTGGAGTGCTTGCTGAATGCCAGACACATGCTGATAAGAGTTTTACATACATCCTCTCTCTTAATTACCCTTTCACCATTCTGGTAGACAGACACTCTCAGGCCTGTTTTGCTGGTGAGGATACTGAGGCTTGGCAAAGCTAAGAAACTTGACCAAATAAATAGTGAGTGGTGAGTGCCAGAATTGGAACCTGCATAGATTCTACTCCTAGCGCCATTTTGTTGTAACAAAGTGTGTGTGTGTGTGTGTGTGTGTGTGTGTGTGTATGTGTGTGAGAGAGAGAGAGAGAGAGTGAGCGAGTGAGCACAAGGGTACCCTGGCTTCGTTGAGTGAATGAAGAATCTCCTCATCGATGGAAATATCGACTGTTTCAATCTTACTTTCTCAGTGAAGTCTTCTATCTCCTTCTCTACGCCTCAAGTCTGCATTATTAATATTACAGTGGCTTCTAAAGTTACTACCTTTGCAGTCTTGGGTGAGTACTCCCCGATGAAGTTCATACACATTTGGGCTTCTAGCAAATGTTAGTACACTGACCTAAGCAAGGCTTATCTTTGTCTGGTCAAGCACTCAGAAGGTTAAAAGTGAATTAAGGAAATCACACTGCAGAGAGAAGGAAAGTTGTTGGTTCCTCACAGTGACCAAGGTCAAAATTTCCCTGGGAATCTCTCTTAACTACATCTTACTGGCTGCCTACACAACGCCATAAGCAATAGTGAATTTGTTTTGTTAAAAAAAAAAAAACAAAAAACCAAAGGCATTGTTGTCTCAGCCGAGGCCACAGAACTATAGCTCAAGGCGTCAGAGTTGTTGAGAAAACATGGCCGGTAATACCACCTGAATCTATCGGGTGGCGAGCCCAGCGGCAGCTCTTGAATAAATCAGGGTGGACAGGTGGCTCCAGGTGCTTAGCCTGGATTCGGTTTTGAATACGTCCTCTACTTGAGACTGCATTCAGAGTATATATACGAACAGAATGCGTTCCTTAATTTCAGATGACCTCATAATTTGACCATGGAAGTACAGCTGGCCTTCCCAAACACCTAAAATGCCGCATTAACCTGGATTATGTTGGCATCTATGGGCTTCTTCATCTGGGATACAAGGGAAGCTGGTTCATGGTGATTATTTACCTTTTGTTCCTCTTGTCACCCTTCTAACTTGCACAGTTTGCTTCCATGTATTTATGGACGTGCAAAGGGGTACCTGTGTACAGTTGACCCTCGAACAACATGGGTTTAAAATGCTGTGCATCCACTTAAAAGTGGGTTTTTTGGATACGGTATACACTATAAATATATTACTATTTTCTTTCCTCTAACTTTATTGCAAGAATACAGTATGTAATACATACAACATAAAAGATAAGTGTTAATTGATTTTGTTATCAGTAAGACTTCCAATCAGTAGTAGGCTATTAGTTATGTTTTGGGGGGCTCAAAAGTTAAATGCTAATTTTTCAACTGCACTGGGAGTCGGTGCCCCTGATCCCCATGTTGTTCAAGGATTAACTGCACATGCAAATTATCCCCTTATATCTTTGGCTCTTTTCTTCACACTCAGAGATGTGCATCTTTTGCCATTATTACCAGTGACGCAAGCAGATGCAGCAAAAATTTGTTGTGAATCTATTATGTTTCAGGCGATATGCACACACCCAGAGTCCCCTTGCCTTATGGACATTCCAGTAAGGGACGGCGTACATTAAACAGACCTATCCCTGAAGAAGAGGCTTTCTATCAAGATGCCAAAGGGTGCAGATCTTTATCATATGTGAGCAGGACTATGTTCCCTGCCAAAATGTCCTGTTCTCTTGCTAAGCTGCATATTGCTGCCTGATCCTTAAGTTAGCTCCATCTACCTCTTAAGACCACTTCTCCAGCTTCTGCCTGTTCTAGATTGTTCAGATAGAAATTCAGGTCCAAGCCTGGGACAGGTGTGAAGTGGATGGGGGCCAAAGACACCAAGATCACAGACACCATATTCTCCTATTCGCCCAAGATTTTTTCCTCTGGGTTCCCTCACATATAATTTCTAAGGGTCATTCCAAACTCTTACATGCCTAGCAGTTGGGTATAAATTATTATGTTGATATACGTGCATATATGCACATGTGTGTGTATAGAACACACACTCTTACTCTTGAAAGATGCTTTTGGGGAACCTTCTATGAAAAGCTCTAAAAGATTAAGGACCATCTCATATCAAAGAGGCAAAATGAGGCTCCCGGTCATAGTAGATCGATCTCAGAAGTGCTTCTGAGCTCCAGAGGACTGGAGGAGCAAGTTCCATTGGTGTCACGATTCCTGAAGTGTTAGTGAGCTGCGGGTGGGGACTCCATCATGGAGTCCTTATGAGTAAAACATGCATTTCAAATAGAGGTGGTAGGGTTTCTCATAGAGGCATAGCCCCCCTTCTGTCCTGAATGCTCTTCCCTCGGAACTTGGCACAACTGGATCCTTCTAATGAGTTCTTAGTTCTAATGTCACCATTTCAGAGACTCTCCCTTAGCCCTTAGACTAAAACCATCCATTGTGCCATCTCTATCCTATTTGCATTATTCTTGAGGTCCCTTATCACTGTCTGAAAGTCCCCCGTTTTATTCAGTCTTTGATTCCTCTTGCTTCTGTCTCCCAGGGCACCCCCCACCCCATACCACAAGCTAGAAAGAAAACTCCACACAGTTCTTTTCTGTTTTGATTCCACTGCCTGAAACAGTACCTAGCATAGTAAGTGCTTAATCAATATTTGAGGGAACAAATGAATCCCCCCCCCATATATTGGTTGGATGACTGAAGAGGGTGTTAGGCATGCAGTGTTTATCATCTTAGACTAGTCTCCTCCCTCTTCGGGAGAAAAAAATTGGCTCATTCAGGACTGCATCTACATTGGTGTCACATTCTGCGCGGTGAGCCAGACCACCCAGCCTGAAATAGTAACAGCCTGGGGGACTGGCCATCCCTGTTCTGTAGCTGTTTTAGCTGTACTGACTCTTGAGTTGGGAAATGTTTGCCATTTCACTCCTCATCTGCTCCTTGATGGGGAGGAGCAGTGATGCTGGCTGGAATGCCTTGGGAATTCTTTGACTGCTTTCCAGGAGATGTCTGAATTCCCTGAGAGCAGAAGCTTATGTGAGGTGGCTGTGAATTTGGGGGGACGAGCTGGAGCTGTGCTGCATCCCCTCCCCCCACCCCATGTGTGTGACAGGTGAAGGAGCGACTAGGGCAGCGACAGACTGTCAGAACCAGAAATGTATCCTCGCAGACTCGAGGGCTGTCCTTTCTCAGGGTTTGAGAAACATCAGGAAATCTTGGTTCCTCACCGCCTTCTCTACCACCTTGCTTTTTCTTCTGCGCACTAATCAAGTTCACAGTCCAGACGCTCAGCCTTCCTGCCTTGCAGAAGGCCTGAAGTCACATTACAAACTAAGACTTGGTGTATTATGCACTGGTGTGAAAATCACATGAAATCCCTGGGTTTAGGTTAACCTCTAAAGTTTATAGAGCAGAAATAATTTTTGAGTCCCTTACAGCACACATAGTTATTATATATTCATTATTGCTTTGAATTCTTAGGAAAACCCCTGTGAAGTATATAGTGGTTTTTTTTTTTTTTTTTTTTTTTTTTTTTTGTTAATCCCCATCTTAAGGGTCAGAATACTAAGTTTCAGAGAGAATGACTTTGGCTGTAACAGGCAGCTAGAAAGAGGCAGGGCTGGAATTGAAACCTTGGTAACAAGATTCCGTGGCTAGTATTTTTATTAGGCCCCAGATGCCTTCTAGAACTCAAATTGGAATGTACAGGTTTCGATGTTGGCCCATTAGGAAGGTATAATTTTTGTAGTTTAATTCTGTAAGACATTTGAAAGGCATAGCAAATAATGAGAAAAGCAACATTTAGGGAACTTCCTGAATGGGCCGTGCAGCAGCTTGAGAGAGAGAGAGAGAGAGAGAGTGTGTGTGTGTGTGTGTGTGTATGTGTTTATGTGAGTGTGGCGGAGGGAAGTATGGCAGAGGGATTGCTTCTGGATGGTTGTAGAGGGTTAGTTGTGGAAAGACAGTTTCAGTTACAGGAAAACAGAGTAAAAGTTTTTTTTTTTTTTCCGTGTCATAACTCTCATTGGGCCCTAGGCTTGGACATCTTTGTTGTTTTTTCCCTAAAATGTTTCATCCTGTCCATGCCTAATTTTATAATTTTATAATATTCTGTCTCCACACTTACATGTCTATTAGCCAAAGTACCTCAACTCTGTAAGGCTATTCCATCGCCCCAGGGAAAACTCCTTGTAGATTCTATCTTTGTGGCTAGTGTGTGTGTGCGTGTGTACATGCATGTGTGAAGCTGTGGTGTGCTCATTATGCGTTGGGTGCTTGCAGGTACAAATACCAGTTGGGCAGAGTACTACCTTCAAGGGGATATCAGTGTAGATGATGGTAACACATGGTCAGGTGAATTGTTTCCTGCAGGGGACCACCTGGGGTTCAAGAGTGACTTTAGTGTTATATCTGATGGGGTAGAGAGTTTTTGAAATGGACCCAGAAGGAGGTAGATTTACACAACCAGAAAGGGGAAGGGTAATCTAAGCAGAGAGGACTAAATTAACAAAGGCAGAGAGGCAGGAAAGCAAACAGGCTTATTCAGAGAACAGAGTATCTTAGTTTGGTTGGAATTCATCCTATTCCTGGAGCAGTGTTTCTTCAGCTTTTTTTTTTTTTAATTTGAGAACTATTTCAGCAAATATCTCACAGTCCACCTGTGCCATCCACGCTTACTGATGGGAATGCCACTTACCCACATGTGCCTGTGTATAGTAGCTTTTCACTGTTGTGTGGCAGCCAAATAGTTTAGCGGAATATTGAATTACAGTCCTTAAGAACTCTCCAATAGCGTTAATTACAGCTTACAACTACCAAATTTTGGTCCCTTATCTACTTGGTGGATTCTAGTAAAAATATTCAGTCATAGGTATAAACAGTCATCTGTGGAATTGATCATAATTATCTCCTGAGATTTGAGAAAACAATTTGCGTTTTTGGATTACTCCATGATCCATTGGGAGATCCTTGGGATTCATGGATAAGCATTGATCATACTTTGAGAAACAGTGGCAGAAAGGGATGATGGAAAATGGAAAAACTGAAGCCTTGTTATGGAGACTTTCACAAGAAATGAAGAGTTGTACTTAATTTGCACTTAATTGCCATTGAAAATATTTGAACAGAGCGCTAGAATTTTTTGAGGTTAATTTTAAGGAGGAAATGGTGTTTTGGAAGGATTGAGGAAGGAAGAGGTTGGAGTGCAGGTTAAGAGGGTGAGAGAGAGGTAGTGCCCTGATGAGTAGAAATGAGACAGGTGATAGTCAACTTGCAGAGAGAGAACCAACAGTTTTGGTAAATTGAGTGTGTGTTAAACTACTGGAAAGAGGGAGCAGGAGGCTTGGCTAGGATGGTTGGGTACTTAGGAAAATGGTGCCATCAACATAAACTGGCAAGTTAGGAGGAAAATCTCTTTTTCTAGGGGAAACAACAAACATTCTTATAAAAAATGATTGCTGAAAAAATTGGGATTAAAAAAAATTCCAGAAACTTCCGGGTAGTATGTAGTGAATCACATGGAAAGACTTTAATTTTTCTAACCAAAACATTGTCACAGCATGTTGGTTAACTTTAAGGGAAAGAAGTCTGGGAGCCAAATAGTACCTTTCCTGAGATGGATATAGCTCATATTGGGTACTGAGTGTATCAGAAGTTAGGATAGGTCAGGGAGTACTCCCTTCCTTCTTGACTAGGTCCTATATGGAAGCTTCATGTCCCCTTAGTACTCTCTTGTTAGTTTTTCAGTCAGAGAAATCTATAAAAGCTTCTGAAGTTCAAAAGGATCTCCACTAATTTCCCCAAACACATTTACCTGTTCAATGGAGTAGGTAGAACTGGTTGCTAAGTTATGAAAGAGCCAATGTTAAAGTGTGCCGTATCTTCCAGATCACATTGCTCTGTTGTACAACCAGGGGTGCCATTTACCTGGATAGTTGTAAATGATGTCCATGGATTTGTGCAGTATGGTAGCCTGGATTCCCATTGAACTACCCCCTGCCTTTTTTTTGAATGGTAATGATTTCCTTTGGCCCTTTTTTGCATTGAAAGCAAAGAAGATGTGGTCCATGTATACAATGGAATATTACTCAGCCATCAGAAAGAACGATTACCCAACATTTGCNTGAATGGTAATGATTTCCTTTGGCCCTTTTTTGCATTGAAAGCAAAGAAGATGTGGTCCATATATACAATGGAATATTACTCAGCCATCAGAAAGAACGATTACCCAACATTTGCAGCAACATGGTTGGGACTGGAGGAGATTATGCTAAGTGAAATAAGTCCAGCAGAGAAAGACAATTATCATATGGTTTCACTCATTTATGGAACATAAGAAATAGCAGGAAGATCGGTAGGAGAAGGAAGGGAAGAATGAAGGGGGGGTAAACAGCAGGGGGAATGTACCATGAGAGACTATGGACTCTGGGAAACAAACTGAGAGCTTCAGAGGGGAGGGAGGTGGGGTACTGGGATAGGCTGGTGATGGGTAGTAAGGAGGGCACGTATTGCATGGAGCACTGGGTGTTATATGCAAGTAATGAATCATGGAACTTTACATCAAAAACTAGGGATGTACTGTATGGTGACTAACATAACATTATAAAAATTATTATAAAAAGAAAGCAACACAAGCGTTCTGAGAGGACAGTGCTATTTGGGCAGAGTTAGTGTTCATGCCGCTGCTCCCCAGTGCTTCATTCCTTTCACTTTTATTATCCTCACCACGTGGTCCTTTGATTTCTCTGCCTGTAGGTTCACTCGACTCCTCATTGGGAGGAAAGAACAGATGATGATATAGGAGGATGTTCCTCCAAGGTCAGGTTTCCTCAAGTGGTAATTGTCTAAAAGCACAAAGCTATATCCATGTATCTGTGTTGGATGGTAAGTTTGGGCTTAGTAAACCATGGAATATCCAGGGCTTTCTTAATGGAGACAGAGAAACTACTCAGAGGGAAATGAAAAGCATTTCACAATTTCGTGGGCTTTGTTTGTTCATGACTGATACCTAAAAGAACCCTCTTTTAACTTGGAAATGCTTTTGAGAAAGTTTACAATCAAACTCTTTTTTTTTAAGATTTTATTTATTTATTTGACAGAGATAGAGACAGCCAGCGAGAGAGGGAACACAAGCAGGGGGAGTGGGAGAGGAAGAAGTAGGCTCATAGCGGAGGAGCCTGATGTGGGGCTTGATCCCAGAACGCCGGGATCATGCCCTGAGCCTAAGGCAGATGCTTAATGACTGCGCCACCCAGGTGCCCTTACAATCAAACTCTTACCAGTAACTCATACCATGATGTAAATGAATTCAACAAAATACAGGCTTCTCTGCTAGCCACCTGAGAAGAGGGCACTGAGATGATGAGTGGGTGGGTTGGAAGACAAAAGGTTACATAGGTGGGTTTTTGAATTGTGAGCAGTGAGCAGAAGTGAGGGAGATTGTGCCACCAAAGAAGGGAGGAGCTTGGGAAGTTTAGGTGTTGGGTGTGTGGAGTGACATTGTCTGCTTTATAATTTGGTAAAGGTTCTCCCTGCTGAGTGGGAAGTATGAAAACTCCTGTGCCACCAGCCTATCTGACCCAAACCCAACACCACTTCACTTGTACAAACACCTTGAGGCTGCTTTCTGGGTAAAACCATGGAAGCGCTGAAAAGATGCCTCTGTTGGATAATGAAAAAGGATAACGCAGGGCGACTGATGTGCTCGTGAGGAGCTCTGAAAAAGCAAACCTGGCGATGACTTGTGGTTGAAAGGACACTTTGTCAGATAGGGTCAGGGTAGGCAGCTCCTGCGAATTTGCACAAATCTGTGTCAGTCACAGGGTTTAAGTCACCATTTTAGTTCCGCATTTTGTGATAGGCTGTGTAGTACCAGTACCTGGATCTGTGGACAAGAAGAAAGTATTAAAGGAGACCAGACATTTTCTAGAAGACGTGGTTTAAGAGAGGCACAAAGACTTCAACCAAGATGGGACAAATATAGAAACTGATGCCTTAGTGTCAAGTAGAGCAATGTTGAAAGTGAGGTTGGCAAGGTCTTTCTCTGGTCTAGAGAAAATCATTGGGATGATGTGAGAGAGGAGAGATAGATTTTACATTTAAGGCTTATACCATAAGTTCAATTATAATTTCTCTCAAAGTGAAATTCTGACCCAAATGCCTGTGAGGGGCCTGTTAGTGCTTGTTCACTTTCACATGGTGAGTTGTCTCCTCAGGTGGTTAATTTTGTGTGTCAACTTGGCTGGGTCATGGTGCCCAATTACTTGGTCAAACATTATTCTGTATGTTTCTGTGAGGGTGTTTTCGGGATTAGATTAACATTTAAGTCAGTGGACTCTGAGTAAAGCACATTACTCCTCATATTGTGGGTGGGCCTCACCCAATTAGTTGAAGGCCTCAATAGAACAAAACTGATCTCTTTTGAGAAAGAATTCTGCCAGCAGATGGCCTTTGGACGTGAACTATACCATTGACTCTCTTGGGTCTCCAGGTTGCTGGCCAACCTGGAAGATTGTGACTCAGTTCCTTAAAATAAATTTCAAAAAATTTCTCTCTCTCTCTCTCTCTCTCTCTCTCACACACACACACACACACACACACACACACCCTATTGGCTCATTTCTCTGGAGAACCGAAATACAGTTCCCACTAGAGATTCTTTATCAGTTAGGATAAGCTAGGTTATGCTCTGGTAACCAACAACTTCTAAAATTCAGTGACTTCATACAACAACAAAAAAATGTGTCTCCCTTTTGCTGTGAGTTCAAAGAAGATCAGCTTGGGAGTTTTGCTTCTCAGTGACCCAGGTTACATAGTCCTGTCTTGACATGAGAGGAACATAATCATATGGTAAGGAAAGGGGCCATGACTGCCTCTTAAAGCTGCCACCTGAATGTGGACAAGGTCACTTCCACTCACATATCTTTGGCTGATGCTAGTCACGTGGCCACCTTCCCCTTCAAAGGGGGCTGAGGAAGTACATTCCTACCTTGTGCGCAGAAGGAGGTCAAAAATACCTTCCAAAATAATCTAAAATTTCCTCATTTACCTCTTAAGGGATGGTTGTGTAGAATTTCCATGGGCCTGAGACGCAGTAGATATGGAACCACTGGTGAGTTTTCCTGCCTGAGAAGGAACTCATGGAGAATAGTGAAGCTGAGAGGAGAGAAACTGATTGCTGGTAATAGATCATTGGATGTCCTGGATCTAGTTGGGTGAAGGTACCTCTGAGCTTCTGAGGTGCACAAAATAATCCACTTTTTTTCTTGAGGCGCTTTGCACTGGGTTTCTGTCACTTGCAATCACAAGTTTCCCGAGGAATACAGTGATGATAAAAAACCTACTTCATTTCTGGATTCTCGAATACTTTTTGTTCCTTGAGCACCCGCTGTACTTTTCTATTTTAACACTTGCACTGTTCCTTCTGCTTAAAATATCTTCCCTTTTCCATCTATTAGCCAAAATGTTTCTGCTACTTTGTTTGGTTACTGCTGCCTCTACAAAGTGATTCCTAATTGATTTCCCTCCCCTATCCTCAGCCAAGATCAGTCTTTTCCTTCTGGAGTCTTATAGTAATGAACTCGAACTTCTGTTACATTTGTTATATTCTGTCTTGTCCTAGCCAATGCTTAGGGAACACTTCTTGTGTACTGGGTGCTTTACGTTCCCGCAGAAAGAAGTTGTTCTATTCCTCAGATAACCCTACGGAGTAGGTACCATTATAACCAGTTTACACATAAATTGCAATTTAGAGAAACTGACTGATTTTGCTTAGATCATGTGACTGGGATCTGGGATTTGGAACCCAGAGCTTACAGCTTTCATCTGCAGGAGTATTTGGAGACCTGGCTTATCTCTTTTGCTAGACTGTGTCTTGTGTGGTAGAAACCCTCTGGTCAAATTGAAGATCACACCCAGCAAGTGTACAGGATCTTACAGCCTGCAGTTTGCATGCTAACTTCATTCCTAGCTCCACCTTCTGCTTCTTGTCCTCATTCTATTACTTTCCCGACTTCCTCTCCAACTTTTTCCAACTTTTATTTTACTACGTTGTAGTATTTGCATTTTTTTTAAAAGATTTTTTTATTTATTTATGTGACAGAGAGACAGCCAGCGAGAGAGGGAACACAAGCAGGGGGAGTGGGAGAGGAAGAAGCAGGCTCCCAGTGGAAGAGCCTGATGTGGGGCTCGATCCCATAACGCCGGGATCATGCCCTGAGCCGAAGGCAGACGCTTAACCGCTGTGTCACCCAGGCGCCCCTAGCATTTGCATTTTTATAAGCCCCCTCAATCCTTTTTAGGCCGAGGGGAAAAGAAATGAGTAAAATGAAAATAGAATGGTAGATTGTAAGTGCCTTAAGGATTAGGATCAACTTTGTTTATCTTAACATTTTCTGTACTTCCTAACTCTAGAACTCAGAAAACGTGTCTTTAGTTTGAGGTGAAATCTCCAGGTTTTGAGGATTAAGAAGTATCAGGTGTAAGGAAGGATGCTGCGTCCTGACTATGCCTAAAACTTCTACAGGAGTGTGTGTGTGTGTGTGTGTGTGTGTGTGTGTGTGTGTGTGTGTGTGGCTGGCAGGGTGTGATGGGGGTGGCACTGTCCCTTGCTGTACCAGAGAGAATAAAATAGGACCTTTTGCTGCAGCACAAAGAATTGACTTGGCCATCCTGCTTTCTGGAGAAGCTGAATATTTTACCTTCAGCAACATGCTGAATTCCTTGTGAAACTGGAAACAGCGACAAACTATTTTTGAGTCTTTTTGTCATCCAGGAAAAACTAAGATGCTGACTGGCGAGAAGGGCTGGAGGTGTCTTTTATTACAGCCCTCCTTCAGGTGTGTGACTTGTTGGTAAGAAGGAATAGAACACAGTGGGAGCCGCCCTCAGCTTGGGCTGTGCTGTGCCCGCCTCAGAGAATAATTTGGAACTTACTTTCTTCCGTTGTTAAGCATGTCTTGGTAAGGGCAGACATAACTTGAGTTGAAATGCGTATGTTAATGCTCATTTACAGGTAGAGTGAGAAAAGCAGCCCTGTTTGGCTGGCTTCTGAGAAAGTAGCTCTTCCCAGAGTGGAGAGCTGGAAAGAAAGAAGCCACCGGAAGCAGTCTCGTGGCCGGATGGGTCCTGCGTTGTGTTTCTCTCAGAGCCCCCTCCATCTTTTTCTCTTCTCGCTCCAGCACAATTCCACTGTTCTAGCACTTTCCAAAATCCTGCAGTCATTCAATTTTATCTAAAAACATTTCCTGAGTGCCTGCTGTGTGCCAGGCACCGTGCTAGATCCTGGGGCAGTCAGGAGACATAGAAAAGCTGCTCTGATGGAGTAGAGCTGTCATTTGGGGTATGATTGTTGCTAGTGTTTTGAGCACAGTTGGCTGATAGGGATCAGTAAACACCAAAATAGCAATACGGAGTAATTTGCATGGGGAATGTTGACTTCTTATGTGTGTATATCTGGGTGAAGAGAGGAATATGGTGACCCATTTAAAAGTTCTCTCCTTTGGTGTTTTAAAATACTCAACTTTAAAATAGACCACTGTCTGTATTTCGCCTTCTGCAGAATAAGATCTGTCAGAAAAGCAAGGCTCACTGAAGCTCAGGTGCCATTCCCACCTATCAGCAGGCAGTGTGGACTAGGTTGTCTCTTAGGGTTATGCAGGTTTATGTACAATTGATCAAGCTCTCTTTCTTGCTGTCTCTGTTTCTTATGCTTCTGTCTCCCAATTCAGTATTTTCCCCACATATCCCCCAGGACAGGTGAATACTTTCAATATTGTCTCTTCCTTGGAGCTTCCTGTGTGAAGGGATAGAGATAATCCCAAATGGGAAAGATGAGAACTGTGGCAATGAGTCCCAGCCAATCCTGATTGCCTACTTAGGACTCAGGCCAACAGAGGGCATTGCCTTTGGAATGGATGGAGAGAAGCTGGTGTTTGGAAAAACACTTTTATTCTTTGACTAAAATTGAAAGAGTGTTTGGGTGTGGTGAGTTGCAAGTAGAACATGATAAAGTCTATCATTTTCAAAGGATGTTATTTAGACTATTAAAAACATCTGTGTAGGGGCACCTGGGTGACTCAGTCGGTTAAACGTCTGCCTTTGGCTCAGGTCATGATCCCAGGGTCCTAGGATCGAGCCCCATGCCAGACTCCCTGCTCAGCGGGAAGCCTGCTTCTCCCTCTCCCTTTGCCTGCCTCTCTGCCTACTTGTCTCTCTCTCTGTCAAATAAATAAGCAAAAATCTTAAAAATCTGTGTAAGCCTCAATGAAACAATAAGCGGGGGTTTAAAGCACACAATTAGTTTGTAGCTCAATCATAGTTCTGGCAGGAAAAATATGGGACACTCAAACCAGTTGATTCAGGAGAGTGCAATCGAGGGAAGGGCTAAGGGAAGCCAATAAGGGATGGTGTAGCTCCCTAGGGTTGACAGCAGTCAGGAGACAGATAATACCATCTTAGCCCTGAAAGGTCAAGGGGGAGGAAGGAGTCACTGGAACTGGAGAAAGTACAGGGTATCCAAAAGGTGCTGTGACCTCACATAGAGAGACCCTGCAGGAAGGAATCCAGAAAATACATACTCTGACTTCACTCGCTGGTATGTTGCTGGTGTTTGCTGTTGACTCGACTCACTAGAAGCTAGATGCCAAGGGATTCTGTGAATTTAATGAATAAAGTCATCCTTCCAGGGCACAAAATGGGATAAAGAAGGATAAGAGAGTAGCCCTGGAGGGGCAAAGGGGGAAAATAACAGGTTGTCTACCGATAGTGAAACAAAGCAGTATGGCAAAGAAAAGGCACTAGAAGTTATGAATTTTGTTATTGGCTTTACTATTTAGGAGGCAGTTAATTTTGAGAAACCACTTCATTCTTCTGAGCATCAATTTTATCAGCTGTAGCATGGGAAGAAATAGCTCTAGGCTTGTGAGGCCAAATAGTTAAGAGACAGTACTTATAGACCAATGTTCTTTGAAGGAAGGAGTTATTATAAAAATCTATCAGCAACACAGTTGACATTTTTAAAAAAGATTTTTTTATTAATTTTAGAGAGAGAGAGAGGGTGGGGAGGGGCAGAGGGAGAGGGAGAGAGAATCTTAAGCAGATTCCACGCTGAGTGGGGAGCCTGACATGGGGTTCAATCTCACGACCCTGAGATCACGACCTGAGCTGAAACCAAGAGTCAGATGCACAACTGACTGAGCCAGCCAGGTGCCCCAACATTTAATCCGATTTATTTTGTATTGAGTGGATATAGCTTAAGTCACAGTAAGATCCTCAGATTCTATCTTTGTCATTGGATCAAAGCAGAAGGGACAAGCCCATACTGACTTCAAATGAGTGTTTCCACTTCTGTTCTAAAAGGTACTCTGCAAGGTACTCAACTTATTCAATATGAAAAGGAAGGATTCCAGACTATGCCATTAGTAAGAGGAGAACTTAAGGATCTGCTGTATCCATGCCTCCTTATCTCCTCTGAACACACCTGGGAGATGGCGTTTGGATCGGAACAACACAAACCTCTTCGTTCCATTAAGGTTGAGAAGGGAAGCAGCTGTGGGTTTCAGTTCTTCTCTTTGTTTGTTAACATTTCCAGTCAATGGCTGGGCCTCATCTCTAGGAATTAGAAACTTCCTATCTTCTATGTCTCAGTGCAATAGATACCTATTGGGATATCTGCTCAGCCTATGGCCCTTTTCTGGAAACAGCCTCAGACGGCCATGTTGTTCCTCCAATGAACAAAGGTGATGCGCGCCTGACCCCAGACTCTCACCTGGCGGGCCGGTTTTCTGCTAGTTGTTTGAACTTCAGTCCAACGTGGGAGCTGGGGTGCAATCAGCCCCTGCCGTGCTCGTGACGGAGCAGAGGAGCCCACCTACTGAGAGAGAATGGAGCAGCTGCACGAGGAGGCAAAGTAGAAGAGAGATAAGGAGACCAATGGGAGAAAGTGAAGGAGCACAAGTGGGAGGCATTCACCCGAGAAGGAGGAGGCCAACGCCTCGCTTCTCGAAGGCAGTCTCTGTTTCAGTTCCTGTCAGTTTGTGAGGCCTTCCCACAGCCAGATCGCCTCTTCCCTCTGCATCACTGGTCCGATGAGGTTTCTGGTGCCAGTAACTGAAAGAACACTAAAAAGCACAGGCTTAGATGCAGTGGACACCTCTGGGAATGGAGGGACAAGTGTGAATGAACCCCATTCCTTCCGAGGAACTTTGTTTCCTCCTCTTGGCCCCTTCAAAGAAAACCGTTCACCCAGAAAAGGGAAGGTCACGGCCAGTGGCTCCCAGGGGGCCTCCTCATGGTTGGGAAGCAGGCTATGTTCCCTGCCGGATGCATAGAAAACCTCCGGCCCAGTGATTCTTTCCATTTCACAATTATGTGAAATTACCAATAAAAAACCTTCCTGCCGTAAAACAGTGTGAACTTATCTACCTCCTGAGCATATTTACAATCAACAGCTTTAGAGTATCAATTAAGTTCTTGCACATTACTTCAGCCTCTCTCTTAAACATCCACACTTTATGACTCTGTACGCTCAGAGCAACGACAGAAATTTTCCTTTAATTATACCAACCCTGTACCCTTCCTGAGCATTTGTGTGCATACACACAGGTCAATAGGAAGAAGGCCTCGTGGAGTCTGCACTTCTTCCAGTAAAAGTCATTTGTTCAGTCCATTATTCCTATTAGGAATAAGAAAAAATCCCTTTTGTATTTATATAGTTCTGGTTACAAAGCATTTTTTTCAATCAACCTTTGTAGTTGTGTCCTGAGGTCGATGCAATGGAGACCATTCGCTGTGTTTGGCATGTATTCATCTTAGTGGTAATACCTTCTCTTCATAAAGGGTTTACTCTGTGTTGGGTGCTGTGCCATGTCTCTTCAGGCATTGTCTCCTGCAAGTTTGATGAAGTAGGCATCACATATTCAGATGAGGAAGCCGGGGGTCCAGCATCTTATCAAAGGTAATGTAACTGGTTAGGGATGGGGTCAGGATTTGCAGCTGGATTGAAGGAACCATGCTGTTAACCTCTATTCTTATTTGTCTTCAGCCTGCCATTTCTCGTCATATTGGCCAAACAAAATTTTCATTAACAGTGATTTTTTCCGATTCATCTAATTAACTTTTACTAACTTTCACCTAACGTGTTTGCATTAGATAGGGTATTTTTCTTATTTTACCTTGTTAACATTCAGTGAGCCTGAGTAAGGTGTTACCATCCTCTTTTCATTAAAGAAGACTCACGAGTGCCTGGATGGCTCAGTCAGTTGAGCGGTTGTCTCTTGACTTAGGCTCAGGTTATGATCTCAGGGCCCTGGGATCAAGCCCAGCGTCTGCCTTCCCCCTCAGTGTGGAGTCTGCTTAGGATTCTCTTTCTCTCCCTCTGCCCCTGCCCCTGCCCAAGCTTGCTTTCTTTATCTCTAAAACAAATAAATAAATATAAAAAAAAAGAGAAATGGACTGAGATTTTCTTGCTCCAAATTGCTAAGTAGTAAGGAATGTTGAATTTGAACCCAGGGCTTTCTCATCTCCCAGCCTGTGTTCCTTCCATCATGCTCTGAAAACTGAAACCAGGAGTAGTTGACCTATTGGACGGCATCTTATGGAACTCAAACTAGCTTTTCTTTGGTCTTCTTTCCACTAACTAAAGAGCCTCTCCATTCTTGTTTGCTAAATGAGCAGTGAGTCAGAGCCTAGGAAAAGCTGTGTGGGCCTTCTTTAGAGATATTTCCTCTTCGGAATGGATTGGACAGTGATGAGACAAACACAGGACTCCCTGTGAGCTGTGAGAGAGCCTGAGAATGGGTTGTCCTTCAATTGGGAAAGCAGAGTGAGGAGGGAACATGGGGACAGGTGGCCAAAGAGAGGAGACAAATGCAGAAAACAAACAAGACAAGAGCGCGACTATAGCGTTTAAACCACGCAGGCTAGTTACAGACAGTGAGTCAGCATGAATCAAGGAATAAGATCCAAGGTGAGAGAGGTTGGGTCAAGCAAGCAATTTCTTTCATGGTTTCATTGGGGCTAGAAATAAAAAACCTCATCATTATCCAAACACAACACTAACATGAAGGGGTGAAATAATTTATCCTTAAATAACAGGCTGACCTATTCAAAATTGTAATTTTAATGTAAGACTAACCTTTGAAAATAGATCAAGTGATATAAATTATGAAGGAGAAGACATTCATCAGATAGATGGTGTCTATTAGTAATTTTATGCATGAAGACTCAGCTCCTGAAGTGTAGTTGGGCCTGCCTCTGCACAGAAAAAAATTAAGAACCCAGTTACCTTTTCGTGACATGTGCGGCTGATTTTAATCAGTATTTCTCCTGTCAAATGAAATGAAAAGACTGAAATATGATCTCTTGTGTGGATGTACACTCGCGGCCTCCCACCTCCTTCCAGGCAGCTGTACTAGGAGTTCTGTGGCTGTGGAGAAAATGGAGATACACATTTCCAGCAGTTTTTTTCCTTCTCTGAGGGGAAAATAAATACATCGGTTGGTCAGAGCACAGACTATTTATTTAGAATCTTCTAGCTGCACAGCGCTAGGCTAAGCGTTCCATGAGAGAGGGAGGAGGAAGGAGTCTGAAACATTTCTTGTCTCGCAGAGATACCACGTGATCGATCAGAAAGGCTTGGAAGTGAGTCTGGGCAAATCGCTGAGCCTCACTCAGTTACCTTGATGGTAAAACAGGGATGGCATTGTTACCTACCTTGTGGGGTTGTTGTGAGGAGTCATGGGGTTATGTCTGGAAGGAACAGCTCACAGAGCCTGGCATATATTCAGGTATATAGAGAACTTCATAAAATAGTTGTTAGTATTACTGTTTCTGTTCCTTCACTGTGTTATATTGGGGTGGGGATTGCTTTTTTCCCCACACTGCTCCTCAGCTCCATTCCTTGAGGTATTTCCAGCTTACCTTTGTCCCAGGAAGCTGTAGGCTGGTGATGAGTAACCCCAAGATGTTGAGAAAGAGGTTGTCCACGTGGGGAGGTTGGATGGAGATTGAGCCAAGTCTCAGCACCCAGAGAGGTGACATTCCTGCTGGCTCTGGTCAGTGGGAGTTGCCTCAGAGCGAGGACAGCTTCTAGAAGTCCCTTGATATTGGCCGTGTGGAAGCTCCCCCTCTAGGGACAGGGTAGTCAGTGGGTTGGGGCGGCAAGGGCTGGGAGGAGGTGGGTGCTTTCTCGAAGGGAAGCTCCACTGATCCATGTTGACGACAGTGATGGCCCTGATCACTTGGAGGCTCTTCTGGGTTCAGTCTTGTCAGTGCCAAGCTCCACTGACCTCTCCCGCACCATACCTCCTCCCCTGTTGTCTCTTCTCAGTCTGCTCTGTCTATATAGAGGAACACTAGGTACAGCAGGGTTGTTTTTGTTTTTTGTTTTTTCTTTTTTTTTCCACTTTTTCACTTTTTTTTTTTTTAGGCACCAACTTTGTTCCTAGTGCTTTAGGGCTTAGATGTGTGAAGATCAAAAAGCCCGGCACTTAGGAAAAGCTGTGCCTTAGAAATGAGACACCTTCTCTGTGTTTTTGTCCCATCAGCCATCCCCTGATATAAAGAATTCCTTGGTGCAAATGGTGGTGGTGGGGGACAGTGCTCGCAGGGTGTAGAGAAGTCAGTGGGGAGGGGCTCTATTTAGACCTCAAGATAGTATGCTGCAAAACTGTTATCTCCTTCCCTATTTCTTCCCTCCTCTTTATTATTACTATTCCTGCTTTAAAAGAAAAGTCAGCAGAGGGTTAGATAAGTTGGCCCTGTGTCACTTCCAGGACGGAGACCCTGAGACGGAGTTCACAGCACAAGCAGTTGGTGGCTGTGATGAGAGAAGCAAGGAGGAAGCAGATGGATGAGGGAAAACTCCGGGTCCTTGTGTTCGCCTGCCTCCTGTGAAAGGAAAAATGGAGGAGGCTGGATTGGGGGGAGTGAAAGCCTCAGACCACAGTGTGTATGTGACAGAGGCAGGGAGCGCTTAGAGCACAGGTAGCTCATTAGCAACGTACCATGTTGAGGAGTGTCTGGGCCCTCCTGCTCTCACCACATTCAATCACGGGCTGGGGACTGCCCAGGAAGAGCATCATGGCCTTAGCTCAAAAGCAGATCCTGAAGCTGCTGTGGTTGCAGGCGGTCAGACAATTACACTGCTCGCTCCTGAGCGGGAAGTCCCTTCTTGAAGAGGGATCCTAGCAGCACACCTCCGTGGCTGCTGTGTGCACCCTTGGCCATGTCAGCATCAGTGACAGAACAGGGGCTGGTACCTGGTACCTGGATGCCAGGTCCGGTGTTCTTTCCGCTGTACGGGGAAACCTACAAGACCGTCAGACCACTACCACGTGGTATCTAATTATGCGTTCGGTTGCACGTTAGAGACCTGAAGAGCCGCCCAGTTTCCGAGATTGGAGAGATCTGTGTGGATTACTGTAACCAAGCACAGACTCCTTTGGAGGATGCTGCCTTGAGGCCAACACACCACTGCACCTATAGCTACAAACAACCGATTTGTCTGATTTCTCCGAGAGTGCCACATCCCATGCCAGGCTCCCTACCTTGGGAATTTCAAACCATCTGGTCAAAAATAAAGATTTCTGGCAGATTCTGCAAGTCCTGAAGTTTGCCAGAAGTACTCTTAGTCAGCAGACCTGTGGATGACGAAACATGTTTTCTCCTAATCATTTGGACAGAATCCAAATGACCATGGATGGTCCTCAAGATGAATAGCCATGACTTCACGTATGACTAACGAGCTAAGTTTCTCGAAAGATCCCCTTAAAGGCAGTCATGAAGGGCAGTGCTGGAAGGTGGCCAGGCTTGGCAGTGTTGCTGGAGTTTGTCTAACCTGCCCTTCTGTCAGCACTCGAAGTTCCACATTCGTTAAGTTGAGGCCAAGCCTTTATACCATCAACATATGCTTGGGACTATTCAGATATGCTCACGTTTCTGCATTTTGGTAAGGATAGTGATAATAACAGAACAGAAACCATGGCTGGTGAAGGCCAAATCTTTACACTGCTGACATTTTTCAAGAAGTGTTCAGATCTGGCTTTTGGTGGAAAGGGCATTATTACCCTTGCAGTCACACAGAATTTTGAACTTTATTATTAATGCTAATAAAATAGTGATGGTTAACTTTTTTTTTCCACCAATGCTGGAAGAGGAATGGTGCTCAGTGGGTTTTCTCATTTAACTCTTGAAATAGCCTTAAGAAATAGGCAGTATTTGATTTTCCAGATGAAGAACTGAGGCTTATGAGGGTAAATGACTTATTCAGGGTAGCATACATGGAATCATAGTTGAGGGGTCAACCCCTCTCTTTCTGATTCCAAAGCCCATGCTTTCATTCACTCTGCTATAAACCTTTTTATTTAAAGAATCCAACAAAATCATACAGTCTTCATGGGCCATTTTATAATTGGTAGCATGAGGCTCAAAGTTAATGGAAGTGTGAACTCTAGGACTCTACTCTCCTGTTTCCATCTGCAAGCCCTTTGCCTCCATTATACTGATTAAGCCTGGCAAATTCATGGCCAGAGTGGGAATACCAATGGGTCTTAGAGTTCTTTGAGGCTGTGGGCATCACCTGGCACAGTCTCCTTGCTTTCACTCCATTTCAAGACTGCTGTTGTTTATTCCTGCATCGAAGAGTTCCCAAGCCTCTGGCAAAGTGCTCAGAAACTGAACAAAGAGAGAGAATTGCCCAGACGAGGTATGCACATCAAACTGTCATCCTAGCTAGTATTTATTTAATTTAATTTTTGAATTTTCAAAGCAGTCTGGAAGGAGCAG
The DNA here is from genome assembly GCF_002007445.2 of Ailuropoda melanoleuca. NCBI lineage: Eukaryota > Metazoa > Chordata > Mammalia > Carnivora > Ursidae > Ailuropoda > Ailuropoda melanoleuca. Next base: position 101,740,905 of record NC_048220.1, on the reverse strand, counting down.
CTGTGGCTCCTCATGCCACCAGTCCAAGATTGTGTTTGGTGGTAAGCAAAAGTACACTTCCGTTAAGAAATAGACTTTGAAAATTATCGTCAAGTGTTGATCCAAACTTCTTGTATGCCAACACAGAAAACACTGGGTCAGGATCACCTCTTCCCTTCCCTTCTGCCCATTTTAGCAGCAGTGTAGTCTTTGCTTCTGTGCATTGTTATTTTTATCTGTAATTTTTGAGAACGTGAAGTATCAGCAGTTGACGGATGACTTGGGGAGAGACATTTTTATTGCTTAAATGATTCTTTTCAGGGAGACGACTGAAGCCAAAAAGGGATCATTGCGAACCTAAAGGAGTTCGAGAAAATTTACACCCTCTAAGATATTTTAAGCCTTCAGAATTATTTTGAGTGGAAAGACTTATTTTAGGCTTGTGGAGAGTCCTGTTTCATAACAGCAGAGCTAGACTCCAGCCAGGTGGTATGGTGATGGGGAGTGCTGGTTCCAGAACCACGCTTGCCTCTACCAGCTGGCTGGTGACTTGACCTCCCAAGAGGAGGACACTACCTGTTAACACTTACCTCATGGTAGTGTTGTGAGGGTCACATGAGGTTCAGTTACATGCTTACATTGATTAGGACTTCTTCAGTGGAGAGTGACCAAAAACCTGACCCGAACCAGCTTAAGCCAAGAGACAATGTATTGCTCATTGAAGTTCAGGAGTAGGGCTGAGCTCCAACAGTGTTATCAGAACTTTGCATCTCTTCAGCGAGATGGCAACAGTAGCTCCGTCCCCTGTATCCTTTCAGGGAGAAAGTCATGTTGGTGTCTCTGACTGGCATCATGTTCATCTCTGAACCAGTATCGAGGCTGGGTTGTGTTCACACATGATGGTCCAATTGCTGTAGGTTTGGGTCACATGGCTCATCTTATGAGCTAGGGTTGGATTCAGTTTTGAGAGAACCATATGGCCCGAAAATGTGTGATGTAATTACACACACACATGAGGGGAATCGTGGCTGGTCACCAGAGGAAGTAACCCAAGCAGGTAGGTACTGGTAGTGCTTAGTACTGTGATTAGCTTATCTATAAACTGCCCAGTGAATGGTGCTACTATTTTTATTTTTGTTGTTAGCTTTCCAGGAGGAAGGGACCCCTTCCAAAGCAAATCTCTCTGTGATACTTAGCTACCTTCAAGTTCTCTTCCATGTTGGGAATTAAGAGAATCCTCTATCACCCTAGCCAGCTGTTTGTCACCGCCTCCCCTCCCACTCCCACCATGCTTTCACCTTTGCTCTTTCCCCACTCCCACGCCGCCCTCCTCACTCACTTGTTAATTACCGAACTACAACCTGTCCTTCAAAGCCCACCTCACCTGTGGAGTATTACCCATTGGTTCCAGCCCTTCTCTCTCCTCTCAGAAGTGCTTCAGCTGTCAGTGTCTGCATGAAGCCGCTCCAAGTGTGCAATCTCTGAAAATTATAAAGTACCGTAAAACAGTGTATCTTCCACTCAGCATGCGACTCTAAAATCTTATTATGTAATCGTTCTATTACATCATGGTGGTTTAGAATATGGGCTTTGGGATCACCCCTGTCTTCTTCACTAACTTAATTTTGGAACTCGGTGTGGATCATGGAAACGTATGAGCCAGTTTTTTCATCTGTAAAAGGAGGGCTACCCCCACTACATGAGATAATGCTTGTAAAACACAAACTGGGTATTGTACCACACGCTCACATACACACCTTATCTTCTTGTAAGCAGCTTGAAAGTAGGGAGTATATCCTCATTGCACAATCTTTGCTTCTCTCAACTTTAACCTGTTCATATTATTATTATTTTAGCTGTAACAAGAATCACTGGATAGAAATTAACATTCAACCTTCACAGGTAATTCAAAGCTTAAGGTTTTGTTTTTTTGGTTTTTTTCCCTACAAAAGTACTGTGCCTTTGGAGTTTCAAGTTCTCTTCCAGATCCAAGATTCTGTGAAACACCAGATCCGGGAAGTTTCTGCCACATTGGCTCAGGTTTTGTCCTAACACCTCACTGCCTTTTCTGCCTCTGTGGATGGTGTGCCTAACCCTGTACTTGGCGGGGTGGGGGAGCAGAGATGGGGTGACAAATGATGGAGCAGTGTGTCCTGCCTGTGCTATAGAGCAAAATGAAGAGCTGTACATTTCAAGAGCATCAAATATTCTTTCTCTGGAGGCTAGATTTTGCTGAAAAATGACATACGCACCTTGGAGTCATTAAGAATTCTTACAAAAACAGGGAAGCAAGGAAGCTTACTAACATCCTCTTAACAAAGTCTGGTTTCTGCTGACAGGACCCAAAATAAATGCACTTGGATGGATCCTCCCCACCTATTGTCAGGTTTTGGGGAGCAGCCCCCTGTCTATTGAGGAGTTGTGAAAGCCTTCCATCCTCTCTGTTAAGTGAGGGCACAGTATGGAGGAGTAAGAGCTAGGTCAGCAGACGACCGGACACAAGTTGAGTCCAGGCCCTGGCCTCCACCTGTTGTGTGCCCTAGACAAGACACTGAACATAATTGCTTACGTTTTAGTCAGCAATTTTTAATTGTGACAAACACCTACCGAAACCAGCTTTTTCAAAGAGCAACATAGACTTTTAAGTTTCTTTTCAGGGTGAAATTCACAGGGAAAAAAAGTCACCATTGTAACCATTTTGAAGTGTATAATACTGTGGCTTCTGGTATAGAGTTGTGTACCCCTCATCACGCTCCAGCTTTAGAACTGTTTTTATTACCCCAAAAAGAATCCCATGCCATCAGGCAGTAACTTTCAATTCCTCCCTTTCCCAGGCCCTGACAACCACCAATCTGCTTTCTGTCTCTGGGGATTTGCCTAATCGGGGCCTTTTGTGTACCTGGAATAATACAACATGTGTCTTTTGCATCTGGCTTATTTCATTTGGCATTATGTTCTTGAAGTCCATCCATGTTGTTACAGGTACCAGGATTTCATTCCTGTTTCATGGCTAATATTCCAGTATGTGAATATACCATATTTTGTTTATCCGTTCATCAGCTTATAGACTTTTTGGTTATTTGCACGTTTTGGCTTCTATGAGTAGACTATTGAATTTTGCGTGTCTGCGAACGTGGGAGAAACAGTGCCTAGGTGGCTCTATATAGCCCGACAGTCCAGGTAGCCTGTGGAGGGTATCAAGTATCTGGTCTTTTCCAAATACTTAGGCGAGGGACTCTGAGAGGTGTGGTCATACAGCACTGTCCTCTGAGCCGGGCCGTGAGACAGAGCCTGGGATGTGGGGGCAGGGCCTCCTCTAACAAGGAGTGCGAGGGCAGAGCAGGCATACCAGGCATCTCTGTTACAAAATAATTATATGTGGCTGTCGCTTGGCGAATGTCTTTTTTGTGTCTCATGAAGTCAGTAGCGCCTTCCCCGTCTTATCAAGGAGTACCTTGATACCTGAACCCCCGTCTCCTCCGTGATGAAATGTATATACGAGTGGAGCTAGTAAATACTGTGAGCCCTGAGCAGACTGCTCACGAGAAGCTCCTGTAGGTTGTAAAGAGCTCTAGGCAGCCCGTGTGCGCTAGTTGCCCATCCCTGACACCTTCCAGCACATTCATTATTCCTTTCTCCAGGTCTCTACCGTACTTGGTTTCCACCTCATCCTGTCTCCTGCAGTGCTCTATTCTCGGTACCCTGTTTGGCTGGCTGGTGTATCAAGCTCCCGGATGTCAGGAGAGCAGGCAGTGTGTCTCTGAGCCTGGGACCCAGCTGGGGTGCCGGGCACATGGTAGCTGCTCACTGAAGAGGAGGCCATGAATGATGGAAGAGCTCTCCGTTCCTTCCACTGCCACAAACAAACACCCCACAGACTTGAATTTCATTTCTTGATTTGAGGAATGAGGCCACCCCATGTAGGCAGAAGTACCTGATGGTTTTCTTCCAGCCCCCAGTTCATTTCCTCCACAGGGAGTCTTCCTCCTGTTCAGCGCTCTCGGGAGAGGTTTTGGGAACCAAATGGATGGACTGAAAAAAAAAGCACTCTTCCTCAGGGCACATACAGCAGTGGAGTCTGGGGGAGAATGGGAAGAGCCCTAACTGCCTACTTTGTCTTCCCGCCCTGGCTGTTGCTGGGCAATGAGCCTAGCCTTGCCTTGTGTCTGTGCAAAAACCTCTCTCTCACCTCGCAGGAACAGTGAGCATGCCAGGTAATGGCTGCCTGGGACTTCTAGCTTCCCAACCATCGTTACAGCATATTTATGTCTGATATTTATCAGATTATCTAATGGGTGGTTCTGAAGTCACTAGATAGCTGTTGCCTCTTCCAACGACTCTCCAGATGCCAGTCTTTTTGCAATTCCACAGTCAGCTTATTTTGGCAAAGAAATGGAGGGGGGAGGCCTGCTGATTTCTGTCAGGGCTGAGTGTGAAGGATCAAGTGTCTCTGTAAAGCTGAATAGGAGGACGTGCCTCTCGCCGCTGCTGTTCAGCTGCCCATGAGCCTGCAGCTTTGCCAGCAGCACGGTCAGGCCAGGACCCCACACAGGTTCCTATTGTTCAGGACCTTTGTCCTTGCCCTCCTCCAGCATGTCGTGGCTGCAGGGGTCCCCTTTCCTACCGGTTCTTCTCCCTGATGGTCTAGCAAGGATGTGAAATTGAAAAGGTGCCAAGGCAAGTGGAAAGAAATAGCCATGGATGTTGGGTTTTGGGTTTAGATACTCTGGAGCTTCGCGGAAGAGGCCACTAGGGGTGGATAGAATAGGACAGGAAACCTTCCTCTGCAGTGAGATCTGAGGAAGAAGGTCCAGTGTCCAAGGGGATATTAGACGTAGTTTAGTTTATGGCTTTGCTGCCCAAAATGGTAGCCGCTAGTCACATGTGGCTACTGAGCACTTGAAGGAGGGCAAGTGTGAACCGAGATGTGCTGCAAGTGTAAAACAAAGACTTAATTTTAAAATTAATTTTTATGTGTTGAAATAATACATTTTATATAACCCAATATCAAAAGATATTAAAATCAATTTTAGCAACTTATAAATGTGGCTTTTTTACTTTTTAAATGTGCCTACCAGAAAATTTGGAATTACAAAATGGTTTCCTTTATGCTTTTATTGGACAACATTGGTTTGGAGGTCAAGGGTGTAGGCTCTAGAGAAAGACTGTGAATTTGAACCCTGGCTTCACAAATTGCTAGCTTTGTGACCTCCGACAAATTACTTAACCCAGTGGCTTTCAGACCTTCCACAGAGACTCGTGGCTCTGGTGCCTTACAACAGTACTGTAATAGTATGAAGAAGTATTTCGTAACACTACTCATCGTACACTTGCAAACACGTATCTTGGAGCAGAACAGAAGAAATGATACTCCCGTGTGGTTTGCATTCTGATCTGTTCTGTTTCATTCCATCCCTGTCCTCTCTCCTGTATACTTACTTAAAACAATGCTTATCATGATTTTGAGAATACATATAGAATATATGTAAAGCCCTTAGCACAATGCCTGGCACCTAATGGAGCCTTCGATAAATGGAAGAAAATATTGCTCCAAACGGATCTTCAGTTTTTCATATAAACACTTAGCAGTGTGGGGTCTGTAGGAAAAACTAATATATGTTAGCTGCTTGTGTTGCTGATGTTATTTTAAATGGGCTTTAAAGATTTGTACTAATGTTTTGCACTGAAGGGAGATCGTCTGGTGTGGGGACAGCCAGCGTTTCCATATGGGGAAAGGTTACTCCCAGCCCACTTTTGACGTCATGGGGCCAGTCCTTGGTTAGAGCTCTTAGGTTCTTCTCCCCTGTGGGTATGGCTGTAAATTCTCAGAGGAAAGGTACTGTCTTTGTTCCTCATCCATCATATCCAGGACACGGAAGGGACCTGCGTGGCCCAGACTTGGGAGCCACGAAATCTGGGGTTCAGACTGTGACTGTGTTGCACAGTGAGTGCCGTGACCTCTTGTCTTCGGTGCCCCTGCTCTCAGCTCTCCCAAGACGGCTGAATGGCGTGTGGTACAAAACGAGCCTGCCATAGAGCTGAACACAGAAGTGGGGATTGTGGCGGTTGCTGACCTTGGTAAGTGTAGAGTGGACCCCTCATTCCCCTGCACTCCCATCACCCCTGGTACACAATCAGGGCACCTTTGAATCTAAGCATTAGAATATACTTGGTGCTACTTCTGGTGTGACTGGAATCACGCAGAGTTCACCTGCCCTGAACAGGGCTTCTGAGGATGGATCTTTCCATTGCATCAGGCCCAGTTCCTCAGATGTGTTCAGGCAGAGCAGGAGGGCGACTAGAAACTGCCCAGGACAGCTCCCTGGGGCTGCTGAGCCCCGGGGCTGGGGCAGAGTTGGTGTGGCAGGATGTCCATGGAATGCATGGATGGATCTGTCCCCCAGGATCTGCTCACCCAGCAGGGGTGGATCCCTGTTCTCCGTGCACATTGCCCTTCTGCTGTGGGCTGGCAGCCAGCAGGCCTGGCAGGTCATCACCTCTCAAGCCTCAGTTTCTCCGTTTGTCAAACAAACAAACAAACACCTCTGAGGGTTGTGAGGCTTCCAAGCAATTCAGTCCTACGTGTCTGTGATTGCTCTTACCAAGCTCTGGGCCCACACCAGGCTCTGGAGAGGACAGTAAGACGGACAGAATGTCTCCTCACATGGAGCTCAGTATCTAGGGTGTTGTCATCCTCTCCTCTTTGCTCTGTTGGTCAAATAAGGATTCCCAGCCTCAGGTCACGGGGACGACTGCACAGAACTCCTGACGCTGGACAGGTGAGAAGGACAGCAGTTTGTTACTCAGTTGTACTCACAACGTATGGAGTAGGACACTGCACACCATGCAGGCCCACCTGGGGGTTGCAGTTGGGAACAAAGTGAAGGACTGGGGACTGTAGGACACAGGCCCTGTAGTATCAAGAGGGTAGAATGACCCTGGGTTCCCACGGGAGGCTGTGATTGGCTTGTTGAATAATTCCATGAGCTGGCACGGAGCTGAAACCTGCCTCTCAGGGATAAGCAGGAACTGTGTCTGCCTCCCTTGATAAGGAGGACCTTTTCTGTGGGAGCACGGTTGGTGGGGAGAAGTTGGGGTTAGGCCATCCAAAGCCCTCCCTGTTTCAGATGTCAAGGTGGCACATAATATTGGACCTTAATTTAATTTTTAAAGGTTTTATTTATTCATAATAAATAGACAGAATACAAGCAGGGGGAGAAGGAGAAGCAGATTCCCCGCTGAGCTGGGAGCCGGATGTGGGGCTTGATCCCAGATGACCTGAGCCAAAGGCAGATGCTTAACTGACTGAATCCCTGCCCCGCCCCAACCTCACATCTTCCTTGTACTCAGCTGTTGAGTTAATATCATGTGTAGAGCACAGCCTTCAACAGGATGCGTTTGGATCCTGTTTTCACTACTTACTGGCTGTATACTTTCAGTGAGTCACCTAACTTACCTGAATCTGTTTACTCATCTGTAAAATGGCTGTCATAACAATAGCCAGCCCCTAGGGGTGCCCTGAGGAGTAAATGAAATGGTGTGGTAAAGGGTTTAGCCCAGTGCCTGGCATTTAGTAAGTGCTCAATAAATGTTAGCGATCATCACAGAGCTTCTAGGGTTTGAATGCCATCTTGACCATCTCCTGACTATGATGCCTGAGAAAGTTACCTACTTCATATTCTCATTGATGAAGTGGGGATAATAGTAGTAATAAATGAAAAAAGTTGTCCTAAGGAATAGTGAGATGATGAGTGCAAAGTGCTGGCGTAAAGGAAAGACTTAATGAAGGTCAACTATTCCTTCTATAGTCCATAATCCTTTTGTGTAAACTTCTTGGCTCCCTACCATGCTGTCACTTGAAAAGTGCCAGCTAGACAGAAACTGGGTGTCACCAGCCCCAAGCGGTGAGCCTCCACCTTGTTGGGGAAGGGCCTCTAGGCCACATTCTTTTTCTCTTGCATCCTAATTTGGTGTCTCTTTAGAGACCACTGTTGCCAGGTCAATTACGGTCTTTGCTTACAGTTTGGCAATAACCTTTTTTTGTTGGATTTTAAACAGGGGAGAAGATTCTCTGTAGCTAGCTCTGTTGCTCTCCTCCTCCCACCCCGCCCCCCTTTCTCTGGGCACCTGGAGCTTACAGAAGTTCATGCATTTTAATTAGAAAAGAAACCCACTGATAAGGTGGGAGCATTTGTCTACCTCAGGCGTACCTGAGATGCTTCAGGCCCACAGATAGCTTGACTCAGTGTGCGGGAGGCGTCATTTACCCATCCCTAAGCTGCCTCTTTTCTCCAGAGAAGTGATTTTAAAGCAGTTGTCCCGCATCTCTTGAGCTGAATATATAACGTTAGTCTTCATTATTCAGGGTTCAGGTTTCTTTCTGTAGGTTTAGTGTGTTGTAGTCTTATTATTATTATTGTTGTTGTTTTTAATCATCCACCTGCACAAGAAGGGAGGAGAAGGCCACTCTTACTTACCGAGTGCCTAGTACGCACCAAGCCCTCTGCTAAATGCTTGGCTGATGCCACCTCACTTAATCTTTAACCAAGTTTAAGAGGTATGTGGTGCGATGCCCATTTTGCAGGTGGGAAGACTGAGACCCAAAGGGAATGTGGAGAGTAGGACACGCTCTTGGCACAACTGTGAAGAAGGTGGTATTTTTCTGATTAGTGTTTCCCTCTCTGAGCCTGTTGTCTTCGGGTTCCCAACATTCTTCTGCCTCCTCTGATCACTTTGGGCAGCCAGTAAGACCCTATCTCTCCAGGCCAGCTCTCTCTCCAGCAGTGGGCCACAGTTTAGTCTGTTTTTAAAAAGCTTTTATTTTCAACAAAACTTGTACATTCTTGGTTCCATTCATTCAGCATCGTGTCTTTTTCAAAAGCTAATCTAATAATTGAATTCCAGGTTGAGTGCCGATGGTTGAATGTGAATTGTCTGAAATTGTTCTCTCCCCTGAGTGCTCTGTACTTCAGCTTTTAAGGTGCAGAGTTGCAGTGATGAGCCTGGCTCCCTTGGCTCCACTGTGCCAGGATGGGAGCGCAGTGCTTGTTCCGATAGCGTGGTAGTTTTAATCTGCAGGTGTGAATACCGTCAGAGTCAGGGGTGTTGTGGTTCAGATGACAGGCGCAGTGTTTTCAGATGGGTAGGGTGGAGAGCCGGTGGTGGTGCCAGGTGTGACAGCTCTGGCGTGGTTAACTGTGACCTCTCTGAGCTGCTTCTTCCCCTCTGCCTGCATTCCTTTTTTAACATGAAGATGCCGTGATAGCTTTATGCTGCCTGGTTTTTCAACAGAATGGGAGACATGGGGAAGTACTTCCCCTCCCAGGACACCTCATGGTGAGCATACAGGCAGCCCTTCCCAGAGATGCTCCACGGCCCAGCTAACTTCACTTATGCAGCTGGCTATCAGATCTCTGTCCCCCACCGGAGTCCCTAACTAACATGCACAGCCCTGCGAGGTTTGCCTCTGTGGACTGCCTGCATTTGACACAGGGAATGGTGGATCTCTTTCAGGGGTAGGGGTCCCCTGGCTTCCCGATCTCTTCCTGCTGGTTGCTACTTGCAGATTTCTTTCTAGTAAGTGCAGATTACCTGACACCTGCACCGTATGCTAACAGCTAATTAGAGCATAACCAAAATATTGCCGAGCCGCATGGCTCCCTGAGCTGAAAGCCCAGGCTTAAATCCTCTTTCTGTTGTAATATCAGTCGTGCGTGCAGTGGATTTTATGAAGGCATTTTGTTTAAGTGTCATGTTCCCACCAGGTCCCTAATGCTATTCCAGCACTCAGGATCTTCTGCATGCTAAGTCCTAGGAGGGGTCTGACAGGTAAGAGTTGCTTCTCATTGCTGAGAACTGATTCTGGTGCAGGTTAGAAAGGGCAGTGACAGGCCTAGGGTCACATGGGGGCAAAGGGCAGAGTTCTTTCCCTGTCTGTGCTTGGGTGGCTCATTGACTCCTGGATTAATCATCACTATCTGTCTACTAAGAGGCTCCCTGGTTGTCTTTCCCTAGCCAACCCCAGTAGGTTTCCTTTCTAGTATTCCTAACTCACAATCATTTATTTCTTCTCCCTACCTCCCCCTCCCCCCACCAAGATCTTTTCTTCTGTTCAGTCAAAAAATATTAGTTGAGCATGTACTGTGGCCCAGGTGCCATGCTTGGAACTGGGGATGTAAAAGTGAGCAAATTGGAGAAGTTCCCTGCCTTACATTTTAGCAGGGGATGGGGGGAGAAAATAAACACATAGCATGTGGGAGAATGGAGGGAGAACACAGGTAAGGGGACAGAGTGTGACAGGGACGCAGGCTGCTCTGTTGGATAGGGTGCTTGATCAGGGCAGTGTCTTGGGTGAGGGGACATTTGAACAGAAACCTAAACAAAGCGAGAACAAAGACCATCTGAATTACCTTACTCACTGGTGTCCCGGGGCCCTAGCCCAGTGCCTGGCACAGAAAAGAGGCTCAATAAATATTTGTGAAATGAACAAATGAAGGAATAATTGAATGCATGGAAGACAGTGGAATCCAGGTCTGTAGCTTTTCTTGTGTTGCTCTAGCTCCCCCAGGATGGGCATCAGGCCAGTTCACTCTGAGAAGCTCCCCTGATTCTAATTGCTACAAGGGCAACATTCCGCTAGGGAGAGTAATGGAAAAATGCAGATTTGGTCTTGTGGTGAACAATCTGAATTTTGTTTTCATGGTGATTGACCAAACTTTTCCTTTAGTGTCTTTGTCTATGAAATGGAGTGGATACTTTGACTACTAAATCTGTGCAGTATGGATAAGAAAGAAGTAATAAGAGAATACATACATGCACAGATATGGAAAAAAAAAACCCAATGAGCTGGGACCTTGCATTTTTTATCATTTAGTTTTTAGTAACAACTCCAACCCAGCAATTGCACTACTGGGTATTTCTGCCAAAGATACAGACGTAGTGAAGAGAAGGGCCATATGCACCCCAATGTTCATAGCAGCATTGTCCACAATGGCTAAATTGTGGAAGGAGCCGAGATGCCCTTCAACAGATGAATGGATAAAAGATGTGGTCCATATATACAATGGAATATTGCTCAGCCATCAGAAAGAATGATTACCCAACATTTGCAGCAACATGGACGGGACTGGAGGAGGTAATGCTAAGTGAAATAAGTCAAGCAGAGAAAAACAATTATCATATGATTTCACTCATTTATGGAACATAAGAAATAGCAGGGAGATTGGTAGGAGAAGAAAGGGAAGAAGAAAGGGGGATAAACAGAGGGGGAATGAACCATGAGAGACTATGGACTATGGAAAACAAACTGAGGGCTTTGAGGGGGGCGGATGGGATAGGCCGGTGATGGGTATTAAGGAGGGCACATACTGCATGGTGCGCTGGGTGTTATATGCAAACAATGAATCATGGAACACTACATCAAAAACTAAGAATGTACTGTATGGTAACTAACATAACATAATAAAAAATTCTAAAAAAAGTAACAACTCCATGATATTGGGACCATTAGAAATGCCATTTTACAGATGAGAAAATGGTAGCTATGAACAGTTAAGTAATTTGCTTAAGGTAATGAATTGCTAAAAGGATGGGTCAGGATTTGAACTCAGCACCATCTCTTTCTAGTGTCTGAGATTTAAGCATCCTTCATTCTTGTCTCCCTCCCTGGAAATGTGTCTATGCTGCCTTATTCTCTGTAGCTCATTCTCTAAAGCTTCTTTGTAAGCAGAATTCATCAGTAGTGGCAATTAATGATTAACTAATAACATTAACGAAGTGAAACAATGCTGGCATGGTTTTTCTCCTGGTATCATGCCTAAGTGCTTTTCCAGCTTATTTGATTTACTAATATAAGTATTTATGGAATGGAAAAGCCTTCCCATGACATATTCAGAAAATACAGACAGCAGATCATTTATCTTTATGCTGCTTTAAAGACTGCTGTTCAGAAGGATGAAGAGCATGAAATCTGGTCTCTCACCCCCTTGACCCACGTTTCTAACTCACTCTCTGATGAAGGGGTGCCATCTGACAGCTCTTCTTTTGCTCAAATATGAAACCTTAGTGAATGCCTGATTCCCATTCCATCATCATTGTGCATCCAATATTTAGGCTGTATTCTGTAATCAGTTTAGGAGGTAGGTCACACCCTACCTTGTGATCAGAGAGGAAGATAGATTTAATCCCCATTTGTGGGGGAGAAAGCCAAAATTGGTGACTTCTTAGGTGACTGTTTCTTGAAGAGTGGTCTGTGGGATCGGTTGAGCATTAAAATAGATTCTTGGGTCCCACTGCGCACATGTGGAATTGGACTCTGAGGGTGGGGGTCCCCCCAAATATATTAGCCTTTCCCAGTGATTTTAATGTTTAATGAAGCTTAAGAATTTCATTTTAGAATTTACACCAATATGTACATCTGAAGTTTTTAACATATGCTCTCAGGGGCTCATTCTGGAGTATGTCCAGGAAGACTGACCAGGTCTGTGACAGGGACTCAGAACTCAAGTGTTTGGGTGTCAGTTCATAAGGAATTTGTGTACTCTGCACAATAAAAACAGCCAAACACTCAACATTTTAGAGACTCTACTGCTCTTGTGGGCATGAAAATACAATCCACCAAGCATGCCCTTGCTTCAGAAAAAAACTTAACTAAAATAAATAAATAAATAAATAAATAAGGGGGCACGTGGGTGGCTCAGTCGGTTAAGTCACCTTCGGCTCAGGTCATGATCCCAAGGTCCTGGGATCGAGCCCCGGAACCCCAAGTCGGGCTCCCTGCTCCACAGGGAGTCTGCTTTCCCCTCTTCCTCTGCCCCTCCCCCTACTTGTGCTCTCTCTCTGTCAAATAAATAAATAAAACCTTACAACCCTAAAAAAAAAAGGAATTTGTGTACTCGGGAGGAGTGAAGATTTGGCTTCTTCAAATATTTGAAGGGCTACTTGGGATTAGACTTGTTCTGTGTGGCTCTAGGGAGCAGAGCTAGGACCAGTGAGTCACTAGAAGTTAAAGTCAAGCAAATTCAGCTTATCATGAGCAGGAACCTTCTAACATTCGGAGCAGCCCAAGAACAGAAAACGTGGCTTCTTAAGGTGGTAGGTTCCCCATCAGTCACTGGAGATGTGCTTGTTGGACATGACCTATGGGTTTGGAAAAGAAAGTATTCATGTAGACAAAAAATTAGCCTTTCACCAGGTCCCTCTAATGCTGGCATTTTATTGTTTTATAATTCCTTTCCTCTTTCTAAAAGTTGTAGTAAGGGGTGTGTGTGCACTTGCACAGGAAGGGCGTGTATATGCTTGTGGGTGTGCTCTAAGAAGAGTTGTGGATTTGTTCATTATTCAACAAATACTCTTGAGTGCCTCCTATATGCCAAGTTCTGTGCCAGGCATTGGTAATTCAGAATTGCCTAAGACACAATTCTTGCCCCGAAGGATGTCCTAGTTTAATGAGGGAGACTGACTAGTAAGTAGAAAATTATAATGACCTGTGGTAAATACAAAGAAAGCAGCAGGTACAGATCATTTGGGAGCACCAAGAAGGAGACTTTTCCCAGGCTGTGGGTGTGTGAGGTGGAGGCGAGGGCTTAGGAAAAGGTTCTTGGAGGAGATGGTATGATTTTGACCACTGAGGTTGTCTGTGGAGGCCAAGATGTTGTAGCAGGAATCGTTGGGAGAGAGTGGACAGGAAGTCTGTGCTTTTGCAGAGAAGAGTGTGAAGCTACAGAGGTGTGAACTGACGCTGAGTGTAGAGGTGTCAGATCACCAGAGACCTCATGTTGCATGAGAAGAAATCTGGGTTCCATCCTGTAAGTGATGGGGGGGTTCCTTAAAAATTTTAAAGTAGTGGAGTGATATGGACTAGTGTCTTCATATTTTAAGATCCTGCTGGGAACATTTTGGAACTGTCTTATCAGTGTTACCTGGTGTTGAGCAGATGTTGGGATGGCACTGGTGATCCCATTGGCTGACAGTCATGGACACTGTGCAGCTCAGATGACACAATACTGTTGTCTCATAGATGCTCCTCAACTGGAGTGCCCCTTCATAGTGTTAGCCTTGACTTTCTGCCATGCTTTCCCATCACTACCACTAGCTTTGCAGTGTTTCATTCAGGGAGGCCATTGAGTAACCTTGGATACAGACCTCAAACAAACAAACAGACAAAAAACAAAACAGGGATCAGGGCTGAAGACCTCAGCATGTGTTTTTCCTAATTTCAAGTACTTCTTAAGTATCTACCAGATACACTGGTGCCCAGAATATACTGGAACATATTTGCTTTGGTGTTCCATACTTCCCTGCCAAGGCATAGTAAAAAAGACTGCACTCTTAAATTTATTCCAAATATTTCTCTTTTTGAGCCTCCAGTAATTCATATGGATGTAGTGGGGCTGAAAAATTAACTGAGGGATTTAGGAATAGTGCACATTTGCTGGACCATTTACGTACATGGGCTCTGTTGGCTTCCTGTTTGTCCACAAACATCTTTGTCAACACCAAACAAGGAAACATACGTGTGATAGCAATTCTCTGTTTCCTTTGCTTCTCAGTGAGTGACACACTTGTTGCAAGAGAATAAGTATGACAAAAGACCAATTCTTTCCTGCTTCTTTTTGCTTGTTAGAGGTATTTTGTCATGTTGCTAAGTTACTACTGTTGAAGGATTCTACTTTGGGAAAAACATCTAATGAATATCCTACCAGAGATCTTCACAATTTGGTAAGGGTCTACAGTGGCCTTAGAAGGTATATGGATGAAGAATGAACCCCAAAGTTCTTGGAGACAAACTCCACAGACACATAAAAATCACCCTAATCACAATACATAGTTACAAACTGGAGTACATCACTGATGAAAAGAGTTAAATTAGGAAGTTTCAGTATTTAACCAATAAATTGTCTGGCGACTTCTTGAAACTCTTGTAGGGTAGATTGGAATAAAGAGAAGGGACAGTCATCTTCCTCAAAGAGTAAATGGCCATGATTCAGATACTTGCTAGGCCTTTTGCCTCTTCTCAGTGGGACCAGTTCCTGCTGAGGTGTTTAGGATTCTTCGAAGATTTATCCACTCATTTACTAGATAATTATCAAGCCAGACACTGGAGACACAGTAATAATAAGGTACATATGGCCTATATCCTCAGGAAGTGTACACTTTCTGTTCCTGCTAGACATATCTTGTATTTGTCAGGATTCTGTTTCTGTAAGTGACAGAAACCTGTGTTAAACTGGCTTAAGTAAAAATAATTAATTTGCTCTAGAAACGAGGGATCCATGGCCTGAGTAGATTCCGTACTTCAAGTAATGTTAGGGAGGCCGTCTTTCTCTTACTACCTCTTGTCTCTGATTTTCTCTGTTTCCAAGTTCATTCTATCCTACCACAGACAGGTTTCTTTCATATAGTCATGGAAGATGGTTGCTCAGATATCTAGGCTTAAACGGTTCCAATTTAGGACACCCATGGCAGAAGGAGAATTTACCCCTTTTTAATGCCTGTCTGTTAAACTTAGAGAAGAATCCTGATTGGCTCTGTTCAGACTGTGTGCTGAGTGGTCAAAGCAAGCCATGACTTGCTGGCCTAGTGCTTGGGATGGAGACAATCGATGGCAGTAGAAGCAGGTGGTCTGAGCAGGATGTGGAAACTGGAGAGAGAAATGTGTTGAGCAACTACCACCAACAAAACATCACATTGTGGTCAGCTAACCTGGTCAATCTAGAAACCTCAAGAGTCCTTTACACCTTATTCTCATAGATCTAAACCAGCACCTGCCAGACATGGCCCTCCTGATTTCCTCTTTCCTGGTCGCACTCAAGTAAAAATTACTTCCTAGAGGGTCGCCTGGCTTCTCAGGGGAAGAAAATCAGGACTTTTCTACTCTTCTCATCAGACGTTCTAGCCTATATGCAATGGCTCCGTTATGTTTTCTTAACTAATTACAGGACTAATAAAAGCAAATAGAATTACTAGTTTAGCAAGACACAAACACAAATGGTATCACCTCTGTGATACCTTGTGGTGGGAATCACCCATCAGCAAATACTCCCTAAACTGCCGTGTTGTGTCATGAGCCATAGAAGGTAATAGGGATAAAATAAGAAGATTGGTCTTTTGTCCTCAGTGACCTTACAATCAATTTAAAGAAAAAAGATATAAAAGTCCAACAGTGAACTCTAGAACATGACATGTATTTGTGAGCCTTCGATGATAAAATAATGTGAATTATCATCCTAGAATGTATCGTAAAGAATAAGGAGCTGAGACTGTTTCTAAGAGTTTTCATGGCCTTCTCTGGCTGGAATTATGCCAGTGGTCATTAAGAAAGGCTTTCTTGGAAAGGATGGAACTTAAAGTGGGTCTTCAGAAATGAACTGAAGAGATTATGTGCAGAAGATAGATGATTCACTTAGTTTCCCCCCACATAAGCTTTATGAGGTGATGCTACTGCCTCTTACTATTAAGAAAGGTCACTGGGGAGACTTGAAGGAGCCTAGCCTCTCCTGTATGTGCGAAAGGAGTTTACTGGTGTTGGAGACTGGAGGAGTGCTTGAAACACTTAGCATAAATGTATGATCTCTAAACAAAGATTATTAATGGAAACAGACCTCGGGGGGCCATCCCCTGTCTTTGATATTAACTGGATAATGATTTCCTTCCAAACATGGAATCAGGGTTGGCACAACTATTTCCTAGAAGAGTGACGACCAATATGAGAACAGTACAGTTAGCCATTCATGGTTATAGGGCTGCCTCCCTATAACCTCAGACTATCCTCAGGATAACATCCTAGCAGAAAAACTGGGGTTTCATAGAAATCATCTCAAGAATAATAGCTGTCTTTCAGACCTGAAGTTTTTTCCTCAAAGATCCTGCATTCTCCGAATTAGATTTTCATAGTCTCTGGATGTTACCACAGCCTTCTGAAATAGGGGTCCAGGCTGTGCTGAGAAACCCTGCTTCCTACAGCTGTTTCAGGGTGGTGCTTGTGATGGAGACACCACTGGGGTGGGTGTTGGTGGTTGCGGGGATGAGTACTGCCTACTGGTCAGATTTTAGGTGATGCCATAGCTTGCCAGTCTTGCTCCTTCAGTTTCTGGGGACAACTCCTTTTTTTAAAAATTTTTTTTATTATATTATGTTAGTCACCATACAGTATATCCCCGGTTTCCGATGTAAAGTTCGATGATTCATTAGTTGCGTATAACACCCAGTGCACCATGCAATACGTGCCCTCCTTACTACCCATCACCAGTCTATCCCATTCCCCCACCCCCCTCCCCTCTGAGGCCCTCAGTTTGTTTCTCATAGTCCGTAGTCTCTCATGTTTCATTCCCCCTTCTGATTAACCCCCCTTTCTTTATCCCTTTCCTCCCCTACCGATCTTCCTAGTTCTTATGTTCCATAGATGAGAGAAATCATATGATAATTGTCTTTCTCTGCTTGACTTATTTCACTTAGCATTATCTCCTCCAGTGCCGTCCATGTTGCAGCAAATGTTGAGAATTCGTTCTTTCTGATAGCTGAGTAATATTCCATTGTATATATGGACCACAGCTTCTTAATCCAGTCATCTGTTGAAGGGCATCTCGGCTCCTTCCATGATTTGGCTATTGTGGACAATGCAGCTATGAACATTGGGGTGCATATGGCCCTTCTCTTTACTACGTCTGTATCTTTGGGGTAAACACCCAGTAGTGCAATGGCTGGGTCATAGGGTAGTTCAATTTTTAACTTTTTAAGGGACCTCCACACTGTTTTCCAGAGTGGCTGTACCAACTTGCATTCCCACCAACAATGTAGGAGGGATCCCCTTTCTCCACATCCTCTCCAACAATTGTTGTTTCTTGCCTTGTCTATCTTTGCCATTCTAACTGGCGTAAGGTGGTATCTCAGTGTGGTTTTGATTTGAATTTCCCTGATGGCTAATGATTTTGAACATTTTTTCATGTGTCTGTTAGCCATCTGTATGTCTTCCAACTCCTATCCTCTTACGTTCTGAATTGGGGCTTCCCTGCTTGGAGAGGCTTCCTTTCCTCCAGGGGAGTGTCAGAAGAGAATCCTGAAATGAAGGCTCCCTGCCTGTGTTTCAGAAAGATTGCAAATGAATCTGGAGAAACACCAGAGATGATCCCAGAGAAGAGGCATCCTAGTTTTGACACCATCCTGAAGTAGATGTGAAACCTGGCTCTGCCAGGAATGAATTATGTCCATGGGTAAATAAAAGGCTTTACCTGTTTGAGTCTTTGTTTCTTCAGCTGTGAAGTGAGATTAATAATACCCACCTTACTGGCCTAAAAAAGGTAGTTAGCGTGGCAATCATCAATAGTGTCAGTATCTGTTGAACTTTCTGGGCACCATACATGGCTCTAGGGCTTTAATCCTGTAATCCTCCTGTGCATAGAGGGATTATTGTAACCATTTGATAAATAAGGAAACTGAGATTCAGAAAAGTTTAGCAATTCGCTCAAGTTCCTCCAATTGGTAAAAGGCAGAGTCACCTTTTCAATCAGGGCAGCCTCACCCTGATAGTAGGGCTCCCAACCAATGCCCGATACTCCATAGCACCCGGCACAGAGAGTGTGTTCTCTGACTGGCAGCAATGAGCAGTATTTGGGATCAAGGCTGTGGAGAGACTGGTTTGTCATGGAAATGAGGGCGGTGTTGGGCAGGCTTGGGGACTGGGGTATGAGGTAGGCTGGTTGCTGGGATCGACCAACATCCACAGTGCCTAGTCTGAGTCAGAGACTGCCTTTCTTAAAGGCTCTGGATCTCATTACAGCATTGTTGGGCTGAGATAAATGCAGGGGCTTTCTGCAGAGGAACCCATCAGAGGAGAATTGGTTTCTGAGGAATTAATTGGAATTCCCTCCACATCAGCCTGAACATTGTTCATCCCCAGTAGATTATCATTAATCGGGTAAGCAGGGAGACAGAAACAGCCTCTGCTAGCTAATTTATTAACTTCTCCAGGATGAAGGGGTAGAAGTGGGCTGAGATGCTTGGAGGTACTTTGAGGGACTTGGGGCGGAAAGCCCACTGGTGAACAGTACCGTGCCCGTGATCTAAATAGAGAGATGAACGACTTCTGGTCTCAACAAGTGTTAGGATGAGAGTTTTCTAAGACCTGTAATTTCTATTACATTTTTATTCTTTTTCAGCGCTCGGTTTTCCCTTTTCTCCTCACACAAATCCTCCCTGCAACCTAAGTCTTCTGTGTGTGTGTTTTCTCTTCCAATTGGTGTGTTTTGGGGATACTGGTTTTCTAGTAGTCAGGAGCCTTTTTTTTTTTCCAGTAGTAGATGTGACTTCTGATCTTTCATACTCTTCTGTGTCTACTCCATCACCCATCCTTGTTGTTCAATATACCTCCCAGCCCTATGAAGCTAGAAGATGGCTTGGATACCAAGCAGGAGGATTATGGAGCTTTGGTGCTGGCAGACATAGGTTTGAATGCTCATCTAGTCATTTTCTAGCTGTACAGCCAGAAGCAAGTTACTTCACTTCTCTGAGAATTGATATCCTCATTGGCAAATGGGCATAATCTTAACTGCCGCACAGAGCTGCAGTGTGGAATAGATGCGATCCTGTGTGTTGTGTCTAGACTGTAGCAGGTNAAGCTAGAAGATGGCTTGGATACCAAGCAGGAGGATTATGGAGCTTTGGTGCTGGCAGACATAGGTTTGAATGCTCATCTAGTCATTTTCTAGCTGTACAGCCAGAAGCAAGTTACTTCACTTCTCTGAGAATTGATATCCTCATTGGCAAATGGGCATAATCTTAACTGCCGCACAGAGCTGCAGTGTGGAATAGATGCGATCCTGTGTGTTGTGTCTAGACTGTAGCAGGTGCTTTACATCAGCTCCTTTCTTCTCCATTTTTCCTTCTTGGGAAAGGGAAGGAGAGACTCTCATGCTCAGGTGTGAGTGAGAATCCTGAATGCAACTCAGTATTGACACAGGACTTAAGGAGAGGGGATAAGTTAACACCTTCTAGATCCCTGTCCTTTGAAGGCACACTTCTCATTAGGCTGGCCTGAAAGAGCCCACTGCTTCAGTTTTGGTTAATGGGCTCCAGGCGTTAGATCATTAGATAGCTGCTTCTTCTTCTTCTTTTTTCCCCCCAAAGATTTACTTATTTATTTTAGAGAAGGAGAGCATGTGTGAGCCAGGGGCAGGGAGGAGGGGCATAGGGAGAGGGTGAGAGAGAATCCCAAGCAGACACCTCACTGAGCACCGAGCCTGATGTGGGGTTCAATCCCATGATGCTGAGATCATGACCTGAGCCGAAATCAAGAGTGAAGAGGAGGGCCATATGCACCCCAGTGTTCATAGCAGCATTGTCCACAATAGCTAAATTGTGGAAGGAGCCGAGATGCCCTTCAACAGATGACTGGATTAAGAAGATGTGGTCCATATATACAATGGAATATTACTCAGCCATCAAAAAGAACGATTTCTCAACATTTGCAGCAACATGAATGGGACTGGAGAAGATAATGCTAAGCGAAATAAGTCAAGCAGAGAAAGACAATTATCATATGGTTTCACTAATTTATGGAACATAAGAAGTAGGAAGATCGGTAGGAGAAGGAAGGAAAGAAGAAGGCGGGGGTAAACAGAAGGGTGAATGAACCATGAGAGACTATGGACTCTGGGAAACAAACTGAGGGCATCAGAGGGGAGGGGGTTGGGGGAATGGGATAGGCTGGTGATGGGTAGTAAGGAGGGCATGTATTGCATGGTGCACTGGGTGTTATACGCAAGTAATGAATCATGGAACTTTACATCAAAAACTAGGGATGTACTGTATGGTGACTAACATAATATAATAAAAAAATATTATTATAAAAAAAAGAAGAGTTGGATTCTTAACCAATCTAGCCACCCAGGTGCCCCAGCATTAGATATCTTCTAGTGGAATCAGCAAAGTGCTTTGAAGCCAACCTACCAGGCATGGTTTGCAGAGATGTAAGCCACTTCTCCTCCCTCTTAGCCATCTTCCCATTTCATTCCATGACACCTCCACAGTGTCCTATCATGAGGTCCATGACATGGATGCATGGATGAATCCTCACCTATAGCCACTTTGTATCCCTTTGTTCTATTACTACTTGTCCCCACTCTCCAATGAAGATTATGGGCTTGTGTTTATGTGTATTTTTGGATTTACAACTATTGGGTTTGATGTAGGATTAAATTCTGCATATTTTTAACCTTTACATAAATGGAATCAGGCTATGTCAATTACTTTACAATTTTCTTTTGTACTTTAACATTGTGCTCTGGAGGCTCATTCATGTTGTACCTTGTAACATAAATTCCTTTTGCCATCTGTGTAGTACTCCACAGTATGAATATGTCACAAATTATCAATTCTTTAGTTGGTAAGGCATTTAGGTTGTTTCCAGATTTTTTATTGCTATAGACAATGCTGCTATAAATAGATACTGAACCCTGGTATATGTTTGTAAGAACTTCTTAAGAGCAGGTACCTGAAATAGAAATTTAAAAATTGCTGGGTATTGGGTACATCCATCTTCAGATTTAATGCATGATGCCAGATAGTTTCTCAAATTGATGATAACAAAATCCACTTCTAGCAGTGTATAAATATTCTGTGGCCCTACATTTTTATTACCATGTAATATTATTAAACGAAATTTTCCCTTTCCATTCTGGCGTGTGTGTGTGTGTGTGTGTGTGTGTGTGTGTGTGTGAGAGAGAGAGAGAGAGAGAGAGAGAGAGAGAGAGAGATAGAGAGAGAGAGAGAGAAATAGTATCCCAGTATTTCATTTGGTCTGCATTTCAATGTTTTTCATTCTTCCAATTTCTAATGAGATTGAGGATATGTTCATGTATTTGTTACTCATTTGGATTTTTTCTTTGTAAAATGTCTGTTCAGGCTTTTTGCCCATATTCTATTTGGTTGTTTATATTTTTCTCATTTGTTTTCAGAAGATCTTTATGCATTCTGTATGCTAGATTTTTTTTGTTATATTCATTGCAAATAGCTTCTCCACATTTGTAGCTTATCTTTTCACTCTCTTCATGGCACCTGTTAATGAAGATAAGTTTTTAATTTTAATGCAATCTAGTTTATAAGAGATGGAATTGAGGCTTAGAGTCTTTAAATGTCTTATGTAAGGTCTTGTAGGTAGTAGCTAAGATTGATTTAAATCCAGATCTGAGCACAAAAATTAATCTCTTTTTGTCAGATTGGACCATGTCCATGCAAAAGTGTCTGGAAGAGGATCAGACATACAGTAAGAATTTATGAAAGTCTTGTTACACTACTCAAAGATAGATGATTCCCTGCCACCAAGGTTTTCCAAATAAAATAAGGAGTTTTTATGATAGTAGAATTCAGACATACCCTTTCTACCCCCTCCCACGTCTAACACCTTCTTTCCCCCCACAGCAGTGGGACTTTTGTGAAAGCTCTGTTTATATAGCTCATAAAGAAACAATTTCAACCAAATCCAGTTAGAATCACTTGTGTGTCTCTGTGTCTGTATATGATCCTGACTGATAACACCCCAGATAAAGAAAAATCAGGTTGTCTCTCTAAATGAGCACAAGGAGATTTGGGCATCTGTTCCCTTTAAACTAAGCATATTTTCAGTGTCATAAAACATTTGATACTGAGATGGTGAATGGAAATACAAAGGAATTAGGAGTGCAGTGTTTCAGTGAATATCTCCTTAATCATGAGAGTGGGATTTCTTAATTTAAATTCCTGATTAGGCATGTTGGGCTTGGACAGCCTCACTCTGATCTCATTAGCCCTAGTGATAATGTGCACTAATTATCCCTCTTCCAAAGTCAGGGCTTCATTTATTACTTTCATGAATGAACCTTTTTTCTTCCTCGGCATCGGAGTAAAAAATGAGCTTGAGAAAATGATGGAAGTACTGGGGAGGAGTAAGAGGCTTGGCAAGTGAAATGGTTTCAGGTTTCCGTGGAAGGATCAGAGGAGCCAGGTAATTTGTGTTAAGGCCAAGCAAGTGAAAACCTGACTTCTGGGTTTTACCAATGGCCCAAAATGATGTGCAACTCTTACCATGTTCGTTCTTTTTAGTAAGTTAATTTCTTCTTGGTCAGTTGACATAATAATAATAGCTAAATGCTAATGTCTATGATGCAATTTAAGACTAGGGATTTTGGTTGATAGTTAGTTACCCAGCTTGGGTTACCTTGGCCTGTTTTGTTCCTGACCTTACCTTCGGGCCCCTACAGGTGTCTGAGGTTGGAGCTCCAGGATTTCACGAGCTCATTTTGGCAAGGCTGTGTGTGGGATTAAGGAGTGGGGGCCGTGGTAACGGAGAATATTTTGTACCCCTTCTAGATGTGGTGGAGAGAGGATATCATGTGAAGCACCTTTGGGATTTACCTGAATTCTTCCAGAATACTAAGGTTATGATCTCAAACAGTGATTTCTAAGTTGATTTTCTAATACTTCCCACCCTCTTCATGTAGATATGTAATCTTGGAGATGTTCTAATTTTATAACCAAGGGAACCAAAGCTCCTAGGAAAGAAGTTTTTGGCCTGGATCACACTCCTGAAAGTGTTCTTGTCATCATGTGTAGTACATGATGGGCGTACATATTAGTGAAACTTTTGCAAGGGCAGTTTGTAATCTCTATTAAAGTTAATGATGCATACTTATTGACCCAAAAATCTTACCCCAGAAATCTAGAGTACAGAATATTTGTATAAGATTCAAAGAGCGCTATCATCTGTATATAATATCTATCTATATCTATCTATATATATATATGGCATTTATGTCACCATCTGTATCTCTATAGAGATCTTTATTGCAGCCTTTTTTTAATAGAAAAAAAATCTTACTCCTATATCTTTCAGTAGGAGAATGGTTAAATGCATAATGGTATATCTCCACAGTGGAGTATGATGCACATGTTAAAAAAGAATGAAAACTATTTTGAATTCACATGGGAAGGTGTTCAAAATTGGTTAATTAAGAAAAGCTAGCTGTAGGACTGGATATAGCATCATATCCCACCTGAGTAAAGAAGTGTACATCTATTATTGTGTATGCCAGTGATTCTCTGTGGCTATGTCCAACAGTGGGGTGGAATGGAAGCTGAGAGAGAGAGGCAGAGCAACTTACAAGTTACACATTTCAGCATCATTTGAAATCTTGCAAGAAGCTGACTTTATGTTGGGAATCGGCAAAAGCAATAACGATAAAATGCTTGCCGTACGGTGCTGTTAAAGATGGGGGTCCGCTATCCCGAGGCCAAGCACTGATAGGCTGTCAGAATTGCAAAGCAATTGGAAATCATTGCCCTAAGCATACTCGGTGGGTCTGGCTCAGTGACTGTTAAAAAATAGCAATCCTCCCAGTGTAAGATTGTCCTAACTACTAGATAACATCCTTAAAAGAGTTGTGTTCATAGCAGATAGAAGGTATAATCTGTACCAGACACTGTTTGAGGTTAATGTGATACCATCACTGTGCTTGCTGTTTAGAGCCTGTGTCTGCTTCTGTCAGTCTTCACAGAGCGGATGTGCAGCTCCAGGACCTGTGTGTGGATTCATCTGAGATAACTTTTCTTGCACATGCTCAATGGTAGCACTGAAATATTCCTTCCCCCATCTTCTTGTTCCTCAAATCACTCTCCTGTACCTTTTTCACTTCCTTCCTCTTTCCTTTTTCCCTCTCCTCCTTCTTTTCTTCGGCAGACATTTGCCTAGTCTGTGCCACACACTGAGCTAGGGACAGTGAGAATTGAAGTAATAAATTTGTCTGAATTCCTGCTCCAAGGAGTTCGTTCATGGTCCGCCAGGGAAGATGACCATGAAAACAGTGGATAAGCTCTGACAAGGAAGAAGGCTTAGAGCCAGATTGGATTAAATGGTCAACAGCATGGTCTTGGCTCTCCTCTCTATGTGCCATGTGACCTAGGCTTTACCTACATCTGTAAGCCCATTTCGTCATTGGTAATTCACAAATAATAGTACTTAATTCACAATAGTACAGATGTGAAATGAAGGATGTGTGCCTTTCTCCTCCATCTGCTTCACGTCTTTGCCTCCTTCTTTTTAAATTAAATATGAATACTGGTGATCAAAGGATGTATAAAGTGTTATGGGAGCAGGGATGGAGGAGCCCTGTGAAAGACATTCATGCAGGGAGGAGAAGCAAGAGGAATTTGCTTGATAAAGACAGGGGAAAGTCCCAAGTGGAGGAAACTTTTTTTTTGACTTCTTGATTTTATTTATCTATTTATTTATATTTATTTATTTATTTATCTATTTATTTATTTATTTATTTATTATGTTCAATTAGCCACTGTGTAGTACATCATTAGTTTTTGATGTAGTGTTCGATGATTCATAAGTTCTGTATAACAACACCCAGTGCTCATCACAACATGTGCCCTCCTTAGTACCCATCATGCTGTTACCCGATCCCCCCCAACCCATCCCTTCTGAAGTCCTCAGTTTGTTTCTCAGGGTCCATAGTCTTTCATGGTTTGTCTCCCTCTCTGATTTCTCCCCCTTTTGTTTTCCCTCCCTTCCCCTATGGTCCTCCATGCTATTGCTTATGTTCTACATATGGGTGAAACCATATGATAATTGTCTTTCTCTGCTTGGCTTATTTCACTTAGCATAATCCCCTCCAGTTCCATCCATGTCAATGCAAATGGTAGGTATTCATCCCTTCTGATGGCTGAGTAATATTCCATTGTATATATGGCCCACATCTTCTTTATCCATTCATCTGTTGAAGGGCATCTCGGCTCCTTCTACAGTTTGGCTCTTGTGGACATTGCTGCTATGAACATTGGGGTGCATGTGCCTCTTCTTCACACTACATCTGTATCTTTGGGGTAAATACCTAGTAGTGCAATTGCTGGGTTGTATCATTTGGCATCAGGGAAATACAAATCAGAACCACAACGAGATACCACCTTACACCAGTTAGAATGGCAAAAATTAACAAAACAGAAAACAAAAATGTTGGTGAGGATGTGGAGAGAGGGGATCCCTCTAATACTGTTGGTGGGAATGCAAGGTGGAGGAAACTCTTACAGGTTCGGTTGATTACAGGCAACACACGGAAGCTAGGCGTGGTCTTGAAGGTGAGGCAGGAAGTTTGCTTGGGTCCTCATCTGTGAAATGGGTGGACCCCTCCCCCGTCTTCCTCTTCTCTTCTTCTCTAGAAACCTCATTTCTCCCGTGTACTTTTTTCTATTCACATGGACTCTCAAGAAATGCTTTGCTATTAGCTCTTTCCTCTTTAACATGAATTAAAATTAGTGTATTTCCTCTCTCAGGTTTTTGCATGTAAGCCCCATCTGTCATTGTGGAATAAAAGTTATTTTTTCCCCTCTTTGAGGAGTTTCAGGCCTAATAGAGCAGGAAGAGTTGACTTCCCTCCTCCCCCTTTTCCCAGGGAAGAGCCCTTCCCACCCGCTGAAATCCCATCTCCTAGGCAACTGCCTACAGTGTGGCAGGGATGAGCCTGAACTGCCTCTGAACTTCCAAGGTCAGGAGAAGCAATGTCTTGCAGGCATGCCTCTGAAAGACACATGCATAAGAAACCCACTACATCATGGCCCAAACCAGCCTTTTCATTAAAATGTAGTAGGGTGAGTATTTTACAAAGAGTAGAGGTAGGTAAAAGATTAACAAGGCACCTGCTGTCACTCATGGGCTGCTCCTCTCACATTCAATAGCCCACCTATTCATCACTTCCCAGTGGTTTGCTTCCTTCTTTCTCCTGGAATCTAGTGTTATGGTTGGGGTCAGCAAAACTTCCCCCAAGAAGTCACTATGTGGAGACTCACCATCAAGATTTATTCTAAGAGGAGAGAAGGCACGCTGTTCCTTTTCTAGTCAAGGACTGAAAGTCAGGTTGATGGATGCCTACGATGAAATTGTGAAGGAAGTACTAACAAGTGCTGAGGTGGCTATGAGAGTGGACTCTGGTGTCAAACTGCCCAGGGTGGAACCCTGGCTCTGCCATGTTTTAAAATTTGTCTGTGCCTCAGTCATCTGTCTTGAAAACAGAAATAATGATAGATAGTAATCTAATCAAGGGTTTGATATGAAAATTAAAGAAATTAATATTGCAGGGTCCTCAGTATAGTGCCTGGGACTTGGTAACTGCTCACTGCTAGATTTTGAAAAAATTGATGATGAGCATTGATCTTTGATCAAACCTTAGGGTCTGTAGATTCCCAAATGAGGCTGGAAGCAATTGCTAAGAACATGACTACCCATTATTAACAAGAAAGGCAGAGGGTGTAGTGGACCAGCCAAGCAGTGCTGAGTGTGATTCCCAGGGTTGTCAGTACAATCAGTACGCATCTGTACTGTATGCATCATGTGCTTATCACTCCTGTAGACTGTAGAATGGATAACTACCAGACAAGGTTTTCTTGGTTATATGACCTTCGTTATTTGCCCTTTCTGTGCTTTACTTACCACATCTGTAAAATGGGACTATTGATGATAGCTGCTTTATAAGATGATTGCTGTTTTAGTACTTAGCTATTACTTGGAAAATTGGTGAGGGACAGATCTTATATCATTCTGGTTGAATTGAATTACATCTAGGAACAAGCACAGCAAATAGAATATGGAGGTAGAGGATATTTTCATCCTCTTCGGCTTCCATGGACCAACTTATTCTCAGACTTCAGTCTTACATATCTTATTCATTATTACTTGGCATAGTTTGTCTCTTGACACTGAAAAGCACCAGGGTTGGCCTCTGTGTCCGGTGGGCATCACTTCATCCAAACTTCTTTGCCAATTATGACTTTTAAAACTTTTCCAGTGCTAGTGAGGTTTCACTCTGCAAACGGTAAGATAGCTGGAGGTTTGATCTTGGGTCCCAGGAAAACAAACAAGTGAGAACTTTATCCTTCCCTACTTTCTCTACTCATTGCTGTTGTTTTGTATATCCTTACTGTAACACGTTGGCGTTGTTTCCCCTGCCTCTGTGCTCTCTCAGTTGTTGGCAGGTACCCTTGCTATAACACTTACTCCATCTTGATTTTTTATGTTTTTTTGCCTTGCCAATAACATATAACATTTATAGCATACATAACATAAATTCATGTTTGTTGAGAATTCATTGTGCCTGAGACGCTATGGTAACTGCTTTAGATGCATTAATATTCCCATCTTACAGATGAGGAAATGGAGGCTTCAAAAGATTAAGTGACTTGGCTAAACTCCTAAAACTAGTAGGAGGTGGAATCAGGAAGGAATGCAAAACCCATGCTCTTAATGACTAAACTGTATTACAATGTGGACCCAGGGATGGGGACCATGTCGTGTCCTCTTACTCTACTCCACAGCTTTGAGCACAAGGTTTTGTACAATTGAGCAACTTATTAAAATTTCCTGAATCAAGCTGATTCCCAGCCAAGGTCCGGTTTCAAATTTGGGGGTGTAGTTCTCCCTTCACAAACATGACTAAGTATCCAGGAATAGTTTGGGGCCTTAATCTCTATAAGATTTCCCATAAGCTTCATGTTTCTTCCAGGTGCCAACTTTCGTATTATTTTGGATTATGATATTTTCACAGCTTCTGGCTAGCCCAACCCAGTTCCTTATGCCATTAGAAAGGCCAAATTCTTACAGTTTAGGTTTTATTGGCCAAGAGATCACAGTTCCAGCTTTTGTGTATTTTGGACACAGATATATTTTTGCAAAGCTAGTCATCATGCTTATAAGACTAAAAGGATAATTTTTAAAAATGAGGATTAATGATATAACTATACAGAATATTAGAAATGGGAAGACCTAGGAAGGAAAGACCTTAGGATCATCGGGACTATCCAGTCTCATCAATTTTCGGATGAGAAACCCAAGGACCAAAGAAGAACATGGAATTCTCCGAGGTCTGTGGAGGAGCTGCAATTCATTCTAGGTCAGTCTTAATAATCAAACTTCCTTTGGACGCATCAGGCTGATGCTTTGTGGTTTATGATTCCAAATTATTGTTACTCATGTTTTTGATTCATTGCAAGTCAAAAAAGAAAGAAAAGTACTTCCGGTACTTCCGGCTTTTCTCTTTTTTGTATACTCTCTTAAAAAATGACAAATTATGTTCATCTATATTCAAGTTTATGAAAGTCCGTGAATCTCGTCCATTGCAGCAGCATTGGCTTCATGGCCATGCACAACATGCTAAAAGCTCTTACATTTTTTATTCTTCAAGTGAAAACATTTCTTTGTTTAGTGGATTTGGTGGAAGTTTATGGGAGAAACTACAAATTCAACACCAGATCTTAAAATTTTGTTTGTGTGTGTTAGGAATTTTTCATAGAGGAGGAGGAACTATTGGGGGGGCAAGGTTTCAGTTGTACTTCTGGGTTCCATGTAAAACCCTCCTCTAACTGCCCCGACTACAATGAGAGCTGAATTGCGAGTCTGGAAGCCCATCTCTGCCACTGTCCCAACGGTGTGACATCTCTCTGTCATGTCATCTTACTCTCAAGACGGTAGGCCCGAGTAGGTCTGAGAATTTTTCTGACTCTGTATTTGTTAATGTTCACTGACACTTCTTGAAAATAATGGTTAAAGAAAAAAGAGGAAGTTGATGAACTGGCTCTAAGGTGGGGCAATCAATTGTCTATATGAAGGAATTTTTAGAGGTGGTAAGAATGTTCCTTATCTGAGGTGGCTCTTATCCTCATGCTTAAAAACAACTCCCAGTACTTCATTCCTTTGAATTATGTCATGTCCCTTTTCTTGTATCTGTACAAAGGGGAAAAGAATTTCCCCTTTACCCTCTTATGTTCAATCCATTGTCCCTGGCACAGGGTCTTCATAGAAAAAAGTGAAAACACAAAAGAAGTGATAAATTGTGGAGATGTGACCAGACAACAAGATAAAGGGATTTGGGACCCTTAAAAGGGGGAAATTGTGGGAAGGTGAACATCAGGGGAAACTAATGGAAGATGAAGGTTATATCAGTAGGGTTTGGTATGGGAGAGGAGCCCGGGACACTTTTGTGAAGGGAAATTCATTACCTTTACAAATGGCAACTTATGTCCTGCTCTCAGACAGAAAGAGAGAGGGTAGAGAGCTTTTCTATTCCTCAACTGCTTTTAGCTTAAAATAATCCTAATGTCAAAGTGGCATGTTTTGAAATAGTGTATTCCGATTCCCTTCACTTTCTCTTTTAAAACCTGGATATTCTTGCCAAATAGTCTAATTTTCCTCAGATGTTTTATTCAATTTCTCCAGATTGATTTTTTTTTAAAGTTTTGGAGCAGGGGGTGGGTGGTTAAATTCCTGGTGGTGGGTGGGTGGGGAGCTGACTCCCAATCCCCCTATTTGTGCTCTCCTCCCCACCCCTCATCCTCTGCTGTACATAGTTCTTTTTGGCTTCAGCCATCTCTGGACTTTTTCTGGGCTGCACTTCCTCTTCTGTGCTCCTCACCCAACACTTCTCCATCTCTGTCTGTGTTCAAGAAATTTGTGAACATTATCATTCTCTTTATCCACTATTGGGGGTTGTAACTTAAAAAAAAATTATGACCAGTATAATGGTGTCTCAGAATGGGAAAGAGATGACACTAATAGATTTGTTAATGCCTAAAATACACATAGCTCACTGCAATCTGTATTGGGTATAAAGCCTGGTTTTAAAATCTTGCTTAATAATAAGCACTCCTCTAAATACGCATCTAAATATTTGTACACCACCACACAATTGACACATCAGTGCTTACCAGCTTAATAAAATGTTTCCCCAAATATTGAAACATTGGTCACAAACTTATTTTAAAAACTCTTTAGGAGTTTATTACAATTATAAGCTGGTAAATCAGAACACTTTAAATACTCTAAGTACCTAAGATACTGATCATATACACAAATACTTTTTCATGGTCACTAAACCGATTATTATATTGTGGTTAAAAATTCAGTCTAAAGTGTGAATGTTGTGAATTTAACTTTGGGTTTTTGTTACTGCTATTTTTTAAATTTCTTCCAAAGTCGACCTTTCTCAGATTGCAGGGGTTTTCCTAGATGCTGTTTTACATCTTCTTAGAGTTACAGTCATATTTACCAACCTCAAAAGGAAAAAAAAAAAGCCCTATTTCATATCAGTAGAAGTTTTAGAATCTCGATTGGTGTTCAGTGGGTGACAATTTGGGCTTTGGCTCTTAAGTCCAAGGTGGTTCAAACTCAAGCCACTCATCATGAGACCAAATTCCCTGTTCAATCAAAATGTATTTGTTATATAAATGACTTCAGCTTTTCATATAGATTCTTAGTTTTTTTTGAATCTGGTGTCCTTCCTAGAGATGGTGTATTTTTAAGTTTTGCCTGGCCATCATTATCTATCCTGTTGTCCTACCATCAGTATATATTGTCCTGGTAGGTTAAGATTTTTGGAAATTTAAGCGTTATCAAGACCTCATTATAATTAATAGGGTCAGTTTGAAGTTTGATTTCCCGGGAGATAAGGAGTTAAGTTTGCTTAGTTCCCCTTATTCTCGGGAATGCAGCTAATTTATCATCTTGGAGTCCTCTGCTGGACCTTCGTTTTGATTGGTCACTGTGTATGATCGCCGGTGCTAAGGAAGAGCAGGACTGTCCCCTCTACTTGGTTAGTAGGAAATGCTCCTGGCACTGGTCATCCTTCTGGAAACAGTCTCTATCTCTTTGGACACCGTTTTCCTCACATTTTTGGGGAGTTAACAGACTTTTAAAATCTGTGCATGTGTATGTATATGTACATATGGTTTTTCAACCAAAGTGCACTTAAAAATACTCAAATATATATTAATATACTTTATTAAAATCGATTAAAAAATAAGTTGCCCTGTTTACTCCTGTTTGTGTTACAGCTCCCTTTTTGTATGCTTTGCAATATGTTTTACATGCCATTACACAGTCATGGCATTATGGAGGCTCACAATTTTTCAATTAACAGCGATTATTCTCTTTTTGATGCTCAAATTGGGTAGTGGGGTACCCTGTAAGCTGACTCCTTTGCTTTTTTACCATGTCCGCTTTCTAGCAGACATTCTCACTTTTTTCCTATCCCATTCTCACTTTATCCTTATCCCAGGATGTAAGAAACTGCCCTTCAAGGAGTAACAGTGTAAGGAATCCTGGCTTCTTTCAGTGAATGATCACGTTGGAGATCTGGGCTTACGAGTTCACTTGAGTACTGGTGGTGAGCAAGAGCACTGCACCTTGGGCCATGTCAGTGACAGAGCTTAAAAAAGATATTTTTTTAGAAGCTTCTAAGTTCACACCAAGTGTTCCCATTTGAACATTTTGTTCTATATTTTTATAATTTGAGGTTTCAAAGACCACCAAGACTTTCTGTTATAGTGAAAACAATGTTGCATATACAGTTTGACATTTTGAGCTAGAAAACCCTCTGTGTATGGTTCTAAATTTGCATTGTTGTGATCATTCTGAGCAGAAAATCTTTTTTTATGTCACTTAAACTTGTAAGATTTTGTTCATCTTTATTATGAATCCTCATACACATGATTTTAATGGTTATATAAAATTATATTGTTCAGAGTTACCGTAAATATTTCCCTTTCATTGAACACTTAGCTGTTACTTTTTAAAAATTTTAATATCACATTGATGAATTTCTTTGTGGGTTAAGGTCTTTTGTATTAAGAGTTGTTTCCTAAGGGAGGATTCTTACAATTTAAATTACTGGGTCAAAAAAAAAATACTGGGTCAAAGGGTATGGACACTTTCGGAACTCTTCAAATGAAAACAAGAATGAGAGTAACACCGAGTTCATAGGGTTGTTGTGAGGATGAAATGAGTCTGTGTGTAAAGTACTTAGAATGGTTTCTGGCACGGAGTAGTGTTCAGTCAATGTTGGCTCTATTTATTGTTGCTGAACTGCTTTCCACAGTGGTTCTACCCATTTATATTCTTGTGAGCAATGTTGGAGAGAGCCAGTCAGGCAACTTGTGAGCGCAGAAGCTTTCCAGGAAGTCGGGGATTTTCCTGTGAACAAATATCTCCCCCGCTGGCTGGTGAAGATGGCTGCTACCATGTTGGCTGCTCCCCAAGAGGGGCTGAGATTTCCCGTCTGAAACCGCTGGCTTCTGACTCACTCTCTGCTCCCCATAGTGATGGGTGATGAGAGAATTCAGCCTCAGGGCCGCGGACATGCCTTGGTACGGCACACCGAGGGACG
>NC_048220.1:101672983-101707144 GCF_002007445.2 Ailuropoda melanoleuca | reverse complement strand
CGGCCCTTGAATCTGTTTTTAGAGAATCTGGCTTAGGACTGGAAGGTAAGATTGGCTGGCCAGGTAGACTGTTCCTACAGGTTCAACACAATTAAAAGGAGGAGGAAGTGTATTTGTGTGTGTGTGTGTGTGTGTGTGTGTGTGTGTGTCAGTACTTGCTGGAGATACTAATCTTTGAGCTAGATATGTATGTATTTATAATATAAAATGAGTGTATATATATAAAAATAAGCAAGATAATTTCATATAATATGTGTTATAGAAAAAAAACCATAATGTTTTGTTTTAGGGGAGTATGATGTAATAATGACTTAGAATAATGACTTGATTTTGCAACAATCAACATGGCCAACACAGCACTCTGGTATTCTTGCTGGTATCCTGGTACCAAATCTGTAATCAAAGCTGTCATTTACTTAACAAATAGATACTGAGCATTTACTGTGTGCAGGCATTGCATTGTGCACTGGGATAAAAAAGGGATTAAGTTGGTTCACCTCTCCATTAATTGACTCATGGGTAAAATAGAGGTAATAAAATCTAGCTGTCCTGAAGAAGCCTGGATCATCCTCTACTCCTCCCCTTCCATCATCCCTGAGGCTTTCTAGCTCTCAGTGCACAAAGAGGAAACTTGTTTAATGGCTTTATTTATCTGCTCTCCTATTATTAGGGAGGAGAAAAGCCCCTAGTGTGAGGATTTCTGTAAAGACTTAACAGTTTTATTATGACATAAAAGAGTCATCATGTTTTATCAAAGTCATCCTGCCTCTGTTACCTACACATCAGAAGAGGGAATTGAAAACTCCAGAACTTCATGCTGTTTTCCCTCCCAGGACTGGAAAGCCCACGAAAAGCTATGAAAAATATTTCAAAACAAGTTACACAGTGTTTGATGGATAATAAACCCAGAGCTCTGAGATGTATAAAGTATACAATTCAATAGAATTTGTTTTTTCAAAAGCAGCTGCAAGAAAAAAAAATAACACCAGACAACAGTGGTCTCACATGCAGCTGAAAGGCCACTCCATATCCTAGAGGAGGAAATCAATAAACATTTCCCAGTAATTGAAGGCCTCCCTCCCAGAAGATAGAAAGGAACAGTTGTAGGGAGCTCAAGATAGCAGCTATAAAATATATTTCCTCTAAAGTTAATTTTAAGGAAAAAAAATGTTAAGCCATATGTAACTGATATGTTAAATGGGTGTGACTCACAGAGCACAGTCAAAAAACAACTTTATTCTGCACACTTTCTCCTACCGCTCACCTTTTTTTGCTCCAGTAGACACAGCACATGTATGCCTGTGCACAAACAAACACATAATCCAGTGCCAGTAGGATCTTTCCGGCCCCCAGGTGTGATGAGGCAGGTTCTGTAGCTTATCTTCATGCCATTAGATTATTAAAAAAGTCAACCTTTCAGTTAATCAAGAAGTCTCGGTTTAGTGATTAGTACGTCTTGTCCCATGGAGTAGGAAGGGCTTGGAACCTCAAAGTCAAGTTTTCTGCCCTCCCCCAGCTCTAGCCTGGGCTGGCCACTTCCAGCAGGAAAGGTGAGATGGGGGCCTGGTGGGCTTCTTTATATTGCTGCACCTTGTCCCCATTCTTTGGTTTTCACTTATGCTCTCACTTCCCACTTGATCCCTCCCTAGCTAGTCCAGGGGAGATAAGGGTGGAGAGGTAGTAAAGGACAAGAAAGCATTTAGGAGACTGGCATTAGTTTCTTTGTTTTGCCCTTGATACATGTTTAAAATTGACTTTCACTTGGACTTAGTGAGCAGTCATAGCTGACTCCTTTTCTTAGGAGACTGTGGTGGGTTCTTTGGAGGCTCAGCATAATGCAATGGATAATTTGTGTTTTCTGTGAAGTAAATGATGCTTTTCTTTGCTGGCCTTTTGTGTATCTTCCATCATTCCCAGGGAATACATGATTGACCCTGTTCCCTACCATCATCTCAGTCATTCAGACAGCACACAAAGCCAGGATTTAGAGAAAGCTGAAGGTAGGTTCTCTCTCTCTCCCCTGTGCTCATGTCTGGTACCCAAGAAACCCTCCTTGTGCATACTTGCCCTCTGCCCTTTGTGGATGGGCAGCTAGATCCCAGTGTCAGTGGGTCTCTCTCTGTTCTGCTGCCTTGGGTTCATAGCCAAAGCCTCTAGGTAGCTCAGTTATAAGTTTGACATTGGTCCATGAGTTCTCTAGATCTCACGCTAGGGGTTTTTCTCCTCTCTAATAATAGGAAAGCAGATAAATAAAGCCATTAGGAGTCAGTCTCTCTTGGGGCAGGTAGGTAATAAGGGAGAGTAGGGAGGGAAGAAATGCCATAAAATCCTACTGACTTTTTCACACAGAAAAATTCTTCAGTTTCCTACCTTTCCAGATTAATTTTTAGCCACAGCATAAGTAGCTAAGGGTTAAGATATGAGGCAAGATGGCCTTATTCTAAAGCCAGGTCTGACTGTCACACTCTACATTGGTTCCTTAGTCTATGAAGTAAGGACTATTACTTTCACGTGAGGAATGCCAGTATAAGCCCTGAAACTCTTTCTCCTTGGCCAAAAATAGAGTAAATCAAAGATTTTTACATTCCAGGACAGTGCAAGGGGGTGGTGGTGGCTGACATTACTGTTACTTTGAAGGATCTAATGAGTTTTGGTCCTCATATCTTCAATTAATTGAATGGACTAACCCCTGAAGAAACCCTAAGTACCCTGGATGATTAAAAAAAAAAATATCTTCACAAGTGTGGTATCTCTTCTAGGGTAGATTAACATGACCTCAGCATGATGGCCATGGATTTGGCAAATGCATTATTTTTTATTCCAATCCAAAAAGAGAGAGTTTAGATTCACATGCAGTGGTGAGCAATATATATCTTCAGCTTTGTCTGAGAGCTATGTTAGCTCTCATCCCTCTGAAGAGATCTGGAACATTTGGACATCAGGCCAAACATCACATTAATCTGTATTGGTTTTACTGTGCTAATAAGGCCCCAAAAATAAGAAGTGGCTAGCGTGCTAAAGGCTTTGGTAAGACACATGTTCTCTGCAGGATTGGTGATAAACCCTATAAAGATTCTGAAACCTTCACATCAGTAAAAAGTCCAATAGTCGGTCAGAGCAACCCAGGCCATTCCCTCCAAGATAAAAGACAAATTATTTTATCTAGCACTTCCCACCATTTGGAAGGAAACAATGTCAGGTAGGCCTCTTTGGGGAAAACAGCCTCTCCCACACCAGAGAATGTTGCTCCAGCCATATATGAAACGATGCAAAAGGCTGACTGCTTTGAGTGGGGCCCAGAGCAGGAAAAGACTCTCTGGCAGGACCAGACTATAATATAAGCAACCTATTATTTGGGCCAGCTAACCTGGAAGACCCTAGAGTATTAGAGGTATGGAAAACGATGTCATGTCAAACTTACATCAAGCTTCAGTGGGAGAAGCACAACACAGGCTCCTTGGAGAGCAAGAATGATATATGCCTTAATACATATTCTGGAAAACTATTCCTGTCATGTTACTGGACCCTGGTAGAGATAAAACAACATGGGTTATACCAAGATACTGTGTGTCCAGAACTGCCCATCAGTAGCCGTCAAACTCATCAAGTAGTAAGGTTGAGAGGGCCCAGGAATACAACATAAGATGGAAGTGTGGTATATTTGGGATTGAGCACAAGCAGGACTAGAGGGTACAAGCAAGGTTCACAAGCAGGTCGGTCAGAAATCTGTGTCATTGACCACTATTGCACTAGGGCCTCAATCTGAGCTTATGCCTCTGGTTGCATGGGGTACCCTTTATGACCAGCTGACAGAGGAGAGAAAAAACCAAACATGGTTTATGGATGGGTTGACGTGGTATATGAGGAGAGGTTGAAAATGATAATATCTGTGTTGCAGTCTTGAGACTGCAATTGAAAGGTGGTGACAAAGAATAATCCTCTCAATGAGCAGGGCTCTGGGCACTGTGTCTAAACAGCCATTGTGTGTGTAAGAAGTGACCAGAGCTTGAAAAATATATGAATTTATGGGAACTAATAAATGGCCTGAACCCTGAGGATGGGGGGACATATATTTTTCTTGGTGTCTGTCTTCATTCCTCCCTTCTTTCTTTCTTGTTCTTTTTTCCTTTTCGTTAGTAAAGTAAGTGTATAAATACTCATTATTCATTCAAACATCTANGACCAGAGCTTGAAAAATATATGAATTTATGGGAACTAATAAATGGCCTGAACCCTGAGGATGGGGGGACATGTATTTTTCTTGGTGTCTGTCTTCATCCCTCCCTTCTTTCTTTCTTGTTCTTTTTTCCTTTTCGTCATGTTTACAATGCCAAGCATGGTTCTAGGTGCTAAATACTAAAGGCAACAATAAAGGGAAGCATAAACCATCATTTGTCTGTTTTTTCTCCTCCTCATCCTCAGTCACATTTGCCCTGCGCTTTCCCGGTATCTGGCACTGTTCTTAGTGCTTTACATGGGCATGATCTTCAATCCTCAGAAAAAGCCCACGAAGATTGGTGGTGCTAGGAGATGAAACTGACACAGATCCCTCAATCACTTGCTGTTTTACAGCCAGTAGGTGGATTGCTGCTCTTTGAACATGGGTAGATGTGTTGTTTTGACCAAGATTTAATGCCACTATCCCATGAGGTTTAAGGTGTGATATGAGATAAGCCATTAAAAACATTAATATAAACAAGTTTTATTTTCTTATATGCATTTTATTTTATTTTTTATTTATTTATTTATTTTACATAGTTTTAATGTTGATGTGGGTCAACTTCTTTCATTCTCTGTTGTGGTGAAGGTTCATCGTGCAGTGGTGGCCTCCACTGGCCATTGGTTACATCTACCCTGCAAGATGGGTCCTGATGGGTCCTCTTTGAGTTCTGCAGCTTGACACTTTCCAGTTCTTTTTAAGAAAGTCTTTGTTTCTCTCCCCCCTCCTTTTTGGGGTGGGTTATAGAATCTTCCTTCCAAAAAGTTCCTCAGAAGGTAGCAGCAGTGTATCAGCTGCCTAGCTGTGTGATTGACACACAAAGAGGTCAAATTCCTTGCCTAAGGTAATGATGCAGGCTAGTGATGATGCTAGCATGTGATCTGTAAATCTGGCTCTGTGCCTTTAGCTTTAACTTCTGGATCAAAGAGTCACTTTAGAATCAGGCGGCACCTGTAAGCAGCTTTGGCATGGCAGATATATTGTTTACTGTGGGGATTTAAGCCACTAATCATATGATCTACAGATTCGTTGTGTTTTCAGGGGTCTTTGGTAATATTTCCTATTTGTTGTAGTAACTTGACATTGTTTAGTTTCATTTTCTTACGTGTATTCATTTTAGTGTTGTCAGCATCATCACTGGTAATAACACAGTATTGGACAACTTCAAAGGAGTAGCATTGGTAGTAAAATATGATCAAAAGTTCTATTTTACTTGGTAAAAATGCCTTAAATCAACCCCATGGTGTCCTCCTTGTGACATAAATCTCAGGGTGAATGTTGATCATCTGCGCTGCCAGCAGTTAAGAGAATTTACTTAAAATGAAATGATTTTGCATAATTAGTTGACCACAAAAACCTAATAAATTGGCATATTTTAAGAGATGACTTTATAAGCAGAGTACTGTATGTAGTCTCAGCAATTAGTTAATGGGTTAACAAGTCCATGCTCCAAAGTATAAAATCTCCTTCCATTCAGAAATAGACTGACAACTATAGAAAATCATGAAGGTTTGTCTGAAGATGTGTGTCATGGAGGCTTGGTCATTTGTTTTCTTAACTCTTTTAAATTCTCAGTTACTTACAAGGCCAGGACCTAGGGTAAGGTGAATAAGGTACTTGCCTCAGGAACAAAATGTAAGGAGGTGCCAAAAACTCAGGAATCAAGATAAATAATATTTTGATGCAACATTTAAAAAAATCAAAATTAGCATCAAAAGTCTTTGATGAAAAAAAGTGTCAATATTTAAAATAAAGTCAGGATGTGATTCTGATTTGAATGAATCATCTCAGTTGCCTCTTCCTGATCCTAGCCTTCCTGATCACTAGGCAGCCTTAGTTAAGTCACTTTTCTGTAGGCCTCATCTTTGAAAAGAAGAAATTGAACCATAAGAGCCATGGGGTTCTTTCCAACCTTCATACTCAAAGGTTCTTAACTGGTATAATGGTAAACTGTCATCATGAGGATTCATACATCCAGTCACCCAACAACATTTATCACATGACATCCAGGTGCCCAACAGTGGGCTAACTGATTGAGAAAGGAAGATCAGAAGCAAGGTCCCTATCTTCAAGGAGCTCACAGTGCAGCAGAAAAGTAGACCTGTGTCACACTTGGGAAACATGGACAGAATTGCTCTAGCAGAGTGCAGAAGGAACGTTAGGGAGGAATGACTAGGTCTCCCAGGGAGAGTCCACATTTCCCCAGAGGAGAGAGAAAAGAGTAAGGAGGAGTTTGTCAGGCAGAGAAGAAAGGATGGGAGCATTCTAGCTTGGGCAAGAGCATGTGTATGCCGGGATGTGTTTTTCTTTCCCTTTCCTGGAGACTAGCATATGGAAAGCAAGGGATGCTAAGAATAGAAAGGGGTATTTAAAAATTAAACATAAGGGTGAAGAAGGAGACAGTGATTCTTTAGTACAGTAAGTAGAGGAGCTATACTATCAGGTGTTAATTTTTGCAGAACCAAGTTTTGATTATATTTAATGGATCTTGAGAGCAGAGTCCTCCCCATCTTGAGCATCTCTATGCCCTCTCTTTGCCCTCACTATCTAAAACCTCTCCCAATCCCAGTTGAAGGAATGATGACCTTGTTTTGGCTGGAAGTGGGACATAAGAAGAAACAGGACCTGGACAGGGTAGAGAGAATGTATGTGTGCTCATATATGACAGTCATGAGAGAGAGTGTAGCTTGCATGATTAGAGATGTATCTGCTAGAATAAAGGTATTACTCATAACGAAAAGGAATATTGCCATTGTTGGGGAGAAAACAGGTTATAAGAAGTGACCCAATTGGTTCAAAGGGCCACAAAATATAAGCTGGGCTAATCACGTACACACTTAGGTTGGGTGGAGGGGAATTACAGACATATCTGTTTATGTTGGGAAAATTCCCTTGATGGTAGTTGAATTTTGTGATCTATGTCACTTTGCTTACTGTCCTAATACTCCATCAGCAGACAACTGTTATAGTGGTAGCGCCCTAAAGTGAGATGCCAGAAGTAGAAAAACAAATGAGGGAGGGGCACTTAGATGCTGTCAGATTGGCATAAAGACTGTGGTTTGGCTCGTCCCTTGTGTTAGTGGCTAACTAACAAATCTGTATCTCCGTCAAAAAACTGAGTCCCAGACCAAGAGGAAACCTCTTTCCAGTACTCCTGGATTGACACCTCTGTGTCTGGGTTTCTCTCTGGAGGGCTCATCTCCATGGACAGCTCACTTTCGTGCTGAGGTGAAAAATAAGGTCTCAATACATTTAGAGCCTCCACTGTCTGGAATTTATTTGGGAACTCCCTCATTTTTTTTTTTTTAGAGCATTTGAGGTTGATGAGTTCTGGTGACTTTGATCTGAAGCCTCACAGGCCAAAAA
Source organism: Ailuropoda melanoleuca (assembly GCF_002007445.2). NCBI lineage: Eukaryota > Metazoa > Chordata > Mammalia > Carnivora > Ursidae > Ailuropoda > Ailuropoda melanoleuca. The sequence goes on along the minus strand of NC_048220.1, from coordinate 101,699,559 downwards.
GGAAGACAGTAGAAGCAGATATTCACTCCCTGTTCCCCTCTTCTTGTTTTCAGAAAGGAAATAGACTTTGCTAAAGGTCAGGTGTTTTTTGAAGATCATCTGATTGTATTATACTGTATACTGTATGGTGACTAACATAACATAATAAAATTATTATAAATAAATAAATAAATATACTTCCCATTGGAAGCCCACTCTTTACCTGGGGAACTCAGGGTACTGTTACTTAGGTGATCTTCTCGACTTCTGGTATTATGATTTTTCTTTTGTCTTGTCCTAAGTGGGGAAGGCTTTTCCAGCAATGATCATGAGGTTGGCTCCATGCTGGGTAAACAGATCCTGTAAAGAATAGCATTTGTATTCAGCTACAAATTTCACTGGCTTAAATACAAAACAACATTAAATATTATATACCTTTTACTCATGTTATAACCTAAAATTATAATCTACTAAAGCAGGAGGGTGAAGAGACTTTATATTATGGGGCAACTATAATCAATTGCTGCCTGGAGTACCATATTGAGAAGAGAACTGAGGTGGCTTCCCAGCTCAGTGGGAAGGAGTTCTGTGATCAGCTAGGCATGTCTGATGTGTATAGGGAAAGGGGAATGGAGGCGCATGTGCCAGGAATAGGCATTAGCTTGATCTTACTTTCTAAACTTGCTGTTCCTCCTGCAACCATCAGAGCTCTTTTCAGATCCATTCAACCTTGCTTCCAGCTTTAATATGTTAGCTTCTTATGAAATTAGGTATAGTCTTGGTTCACCGAGAAGTTCTTTCTTTATTAGGATTCTATAATCTATACCTTTTATTAATATTTTTCATGCTTAGCCCTTCTTTTTTTTTATTTTAATTTTTTTTTTATTATATTATGTTAGTCACCATACAGCACATCCCTGGTTTCTGATGTAAAGTTCGATGATTCATTAGTTGCGTATAACACCCAGTGCACCATGCAATACGTAATATTCCATTATATATATATATATATGTCCATCACCAGTCTGTCCCATTCCCCAGNTGCGTATAACACCCAGTGCACCATGCAATACGTGCCCTCCTTACTACCCATCACCAGTCTGTCCCATTCCCCAACCCCTCTCCCCTCTGAAGCCCTCAGTTTATTTCTCATAGTCCGTAGAAAGGGATAAAGAAAGGGGGGGTAATCAGAAGGGGAAATGAAGCATGCTTAGCCCTTCTGATAGCAAAGGATTGCCAATTTTAAACAGAGTACTACTTTTACCTATCAATTTTGAAAACATTTTGAAAATTACATGAGCCAGTATTAGTGACAATCCAAGATAAAATGGGCACTGCAACACATTACTGGTGGGGGTGTGGTTCATATATACAATGGAATATTACTCAGCCATCAGAAAGTTTAAACACCAACCCTGTACACTGACATAGATGGAACTGGAAAGTATTATGCTAAGTGAAATCAGTCAGTCAGAGAAAGATAATTATCATATGGTTTCACTCATATGTGGAACATAGGGGAGGGGAGAGAAAACTGGGAAAAATGGGAAGAAATCAGAGGAGAAAAACCATGAGAAATTCTTGATTCCAGGAAACAGAGGGTTGTGGAAAGGGAGGTGGGTGGGGGGGATGGGGTAAAAGGGTGATGGACATAAAGGAGGGCATGTGATGTGATGAGCACTGGGTGTTATATGCAACTAATGAATCATTGAACACTACACCAAAAACTGATGTGCTATGTTGGCTATTGAATTTAAATAAAAGAAGAGAGTCTTAAAAATGTAAAAATAAACCTAGGAATGATTTTTCTTGGCATTTAACCACAAGAGATAATAATGAATGATAAAGATTTATACTCGTGTACACATTAAAGTATTATCTGTAATAGAAAGAAGTAGTAAGCCAATATAGTCAGCAACAGTTTCAATAATTCTGGTGTAATAACAAAAATAGTTGTTTCCTTTTATAGGTCATCTGCATGCCAGATACTTGATATATTTTAGTTTGTTAATTCTCAGTTCCGATGAGGAAACTGAAGTGAAGAAAAGCTAAAGGAGTTTCAATCCTCATAATACATGTACAGTAGTTAATCTGAAAACTGTCGTAAAACCCCTAGCAGCACTGGGGAAAATATGACAATGCTTAAACATCATATTTAATGCATAGCTGCACTTGTAAGATTGTAACAAAAATCTCTAGGGGTCAGAAATGGAGAAGATATTGAAACAGAGAATGTAGAGCAGAAGCATTCACTGCTCTGGGGTAGGACTGGAAGTGGGATTTCTGGTCTCTAAACATGGGACTTGGTCTCTCATGCCTTTCTTCTCCTACTGATCTTCCTAGTTCTTATGTTCCATAGATGAGAGAAACCATATGATAATTGTCTTTCTCTGCTTGACTTATTTCTCTTAGCATTATCTCCTCCAGTGCCGTCCATGTTGCAGCAAATGTTGAGAAATCGTTCTTTTTGATAGCTGAGTAATATTCCATTATATATAAGACTATATATAGAGACTATGGATGCTGTGAAACAAACTGAGGGANAAACATGGGACTTGGCCTCTCATGCCTTTCTTCTCCTACTGATCTTCCTAGTTCTTATGTTCCATAGATGAGAGAAACCATATGATAATTGTCTTTCTCTGCTTGACTTATTTCTCTTAGCATTATCTCCTCCAGTGCCGTCCATGTTGCAGCAAATGTTGAGAAATCGTTCTTTTTGATAGCTGAGTAATATTCCATTATATATAAGACTATATATAGAGACTATGGATGCTGTGAAACAAACTGAGGGATTCAGAGGGGAGGGGGGTGGGGGAATGGGATAGTCTGGTGATGGGTAGTAAGGAGGGCACGTATTGCATGGTGCACTGGGTGTTATACGCAACTAATGAATCATCGAACTTTACATCAAAAACCAGGGATGTACTGTATGGTGACTAACATAATATAATAAAAAAATATTATTATAAAAAAACAAAAAACATGGGATTTAGATTTGAATATCTGCATGTGGTCGAAGATAAGTTATATCCTAGGTGGGTTGCAGGATATCACACCTTGAATAAAATTAGACTCTAGTGAGTGGGAGACTGGAAAAAATGTTATCAAAGGGAGTTACTGAGGCAGTTTGTCTTACCTTAAGCTGCACTGGGTGTTATACGCAGCTAATGAATCATCGAACTTTACATCAAAAACCAGGGATGTACTGTATGGTGACTAACATAATATAATAAAAAAATATTATTATAAAAAAACAAAAAACATGGGATTTAGATTTGAATATCTGCATGTGGTCGAAGATAAGTTATATCCTAGGTGGGTTGCAGGATATCACACCTTGAATAAAATTAGACTCTAGTGAGTGGGAGACTGGAAAAAATGTTATCAAAGGGAGTCACTGAGGCAGTTTGTCTTACTTTAAGCACTAGCTGAAAAATAAGTTCCTAATGAGATCTCATGATCATTGGTCTGCTCAATTTGGGGACTTGGATGGCAATACCAAAAGACATGATCCACGAAAGAAATAATTGAAAACTGGACTTTTAATTAAAAACTTCTGCTCTGCCACAGACAATATCAAGAAAATTAGAAGACAAGCCAAAGAATGAGAGAAAATATTTGCAAAAGACACATTTGGTAAAGGACTGTTGTCCAAGAAATACAAAAACAATAAGAAAATGAACAACCTAAATAACCTAAATAAAAAATAGGCCGAAGGTCTTAACAGGCACTTCACCAAAGAAATACCCATGGCAAGCACATGAAAAGATGCTCCACATCATATGTCATCAGGACAATGCAAACTAAAACAACAACGAAACACCAGCACACACCTATTAAAATGGCCCAAATCTAGGCCTGACAACACCAAATGTCACTGAGGATGTGGAGCAACAGGAAGTCTCATTTGTTGCTGGTGGGAATGCAAAATGGTGGAGCCACTCTGGAAGACACTTTGGCAGCTTCATACAAAATAAGCATACCCTTACCCTATGATCCAGAAAATAAAAAAGCATGCCAAGAAAAGAAATAATTATAAAAGGCCAGAGGTAAACACATTGGTACACAGTAGCTGAAGTTGGCCTTTAAAGTCAGTTTTGACTTTCCAAATGAACAAAGGAAAAAGGGAATTGAGATCAGGCACACAGCGCACATTGTTCATAAGATGAAAGGCCCACTAGACTTATAAAACTGAACATAATCTTACCAGAGGACCAAGCAATTGTGTTTCTTGGTATTTACCTGAAGGAGTTGAAAACTATGTCAACAGGAAGCTGCACATAGATGTTTACAACAGCCTTATTCATAATTGCCGAAACTTGGAGGCAACCAAGATGTCCTTTAGCAGGTAACTGGATAAATAAACTTTAGTACATGCAGACAATGGAATATTATTCAATTCTATAAAGAGATGAGCTATCAAGCCACAAAAAGACATGGGGGAAATTTAAGTGCACATTGCTAAGTGAAATAAACCAACCTGAGAAGGTTACATATTTTATGATTAAAACTATGTGAAATTTTGGAGAAGGTAAAACTGTGAAGACAATAAAAAGATCAGTAGTTTCCAAGTATGGGTGGTAGGAATGCGGAAGAGATGAACAAGAAAAACACAAGATTTTGAGGGACCTAAAACTACTCTATATGATATTATAATGGTAGATACATATCATTATATATTTGTACAAACCCGTTGGACGTACAACACAAAGAGTGAACTCTTAGGTAAACTGTGGACTTTGGGTGGTTATGATGGCTATGTTAATGTAGGTTCATCCTTGGTAAAAAAAAAATAATGTACCACTCTGGTGAGTGATACGGAAGTGGAGGAGGCTATGCATGTGTGGGCAGTGAGTATTTGGGGAGCCTCTCTACCTTTCCTTCAGTTTTATTGTAAACCTAAAACTGCTTTAGAAATTGTCTTTAATCATAATTTTAAAAAAGTATGGCCTCCCTGCTCACCCTGCTTAGGCTCTGACATCCTCCTGTAAAGTTTGCTTATCTCTTCCCCTGTGGATACTTACCTTGTTCTGTCATACTTCAAGATGTCAAGATTGAATTGTTCAGAAAGAGAGGAAGAAAGTAGGAGAAGTGAGGGCAGCATGGTTTTCTCTTTCGGGGGTAGGGGAATTCTCAAGCTAATTGTAAAATCTATGTGTAAATATAACAGAATAAGAATAGTGTTGCATGGTGCACTGGGTGTTATACGCAACTAATGAATCATCGAACTTTACATCAGAAACCAGGGATGTACTGTATGGTGACTAACGTAATATAATAAAAAAATTAAAATAAATAATAATAATAAAAAGAATAGCGAGAACAATCTTGAAAATGAACAAAGTTGTAAGCTTTCCTGGATATGAAAACTTACAGTTAAGATACTGTGGTGTTTGGGTCAAGATAGGCAAATAAACCAATGGAATAGAATAAAGAATTTGGAAACAGATCTACACATGGATAGTTGATTTATGGCAAAAGTACTACTACAAAGCAGTGGGGAAAAGGCTGGTTTTTAATAAGTGATTTTGAGTCTATCAGCTATCCATACACCAAAATGTATCTTGATTCTTATATCATACCATTCACAAGTTCCAGTAACACTTTTATCTTCTTGCAGAAGGTAATTTCTTTATGACCTTGAAATAGGACAAATTTTCTTAAATAAGATACAAAAAGATTCCTACCCACAAAGGGAAAAGATAAATCGGAACACCTTAAAATGAGTAATTTTTGTTTGCCAGAAGAACCCTTTAGAGGAATGGAAAGAAAGAATGGTGGAATATGTTTCCAATAAATATAACTGAGAAGGGCCTGAGTTCAGGCTATATACTTTCAAAGAACTTTAAAAGAAAAAAAGACCACCTAATTTTTTTAAATGGGCAATATGATAGGAACTTCACAAATGGGAATAATCAAAGAGCTGATAGACGTATGAAAATGTGCTTAACTCTACTAGTAAATAGGGAAATACAAAATAATACCATGACAGATACAACAAGAAGGCTTAGAAAATAGATGGGCATTACCAGGTGTTGACAAAAATGTGGAGATCAGGAATGCCTACGCGTTGTTGATGAGAGTATAAATTGGTACAACCCCTTTAGAAAATAGTTTGTCATTGTCTATTAAAGTTGAATATGTGCTTAAAGTATAAATCAACAATTCCACTTTAGGTAAATATCAAATTTAAATATATAAGCATATGTATAACAATTTAGGTAAATATCAAACATAAATAAATTACTTAATTAAATTTAATTGATAAAATCAGAAGGCATACACATGAATGTCCATAGCTATTTGTAATAGTTCTGAACTGAAAACCGCCTTAATGTCCATCACCAGTAGAATGGATCAAGACATTTTACTATGTACATTGTAGTACTCTACAGTAATAGATATTAACAAATATATATTGCTACTTTCAATAACATGAATGAATTTCATGGACATAATTGTGAATGCAAAAAGCCAGAACCAAAGAATATGTACTGTTATTCCATTTATATAAAATTTGAAAACAGGCAAAACTAGTCTGTAGTTTTAGAAGTCAAGGTAGTTATTTCCTAAGGAGGACGTGAGGGAGTAGCAATAGAAACGAGCATAAGGGGGGCTTCTGGGGTGCTGGTAATGTAATGGAGCCGGATGGTGGTTACAGGTGTCATCGATCTACAATTTTCTGAATGTATGTTATGCTTGACAAAAAATTAAGAACTAAACAAAAGGATTAAGTAACAGATTAGTTCCAGTCAAGTAGAGAGATGGTCTATGTTTCTATGGGCATTTGAAAAGAATGTCTTCTGTTGTTGGGCAGAATGTTTTATAAACATTGATTAGATCTTATTGATGATATCTTGAGTTCTTCTGTATCTTTGCTGATTCTCTGTCTAATTGTTCCATAAATTGAGGAGGGTAGAGGTCTCCAACTGTAATTTTGGAGTTATCAATTTCTTTCAATTCCATCAGTTTTTGCTTCATGTATTTTGCAGCTCTGCTATTTGCTGCATACACATTTAGGATTTCTGTGTCATCTTGGTGGATTGACCTTTTTATCATTATATAATGTTCCTCCCCATTTCTGATAATGTTCTTTGTTTTGAAGTCAATTTATATAATATTAATGTACCTACTCCTACTTTATTTTAAATATTTGTATGATAATCTTTTTCTATCCTTTACTTTTAACCTGCCTATACTGTTATATTTGAAGTGATTTTTTTTTGTAGACCATGTAGAGTTGGGTCATGTTTTTTAATCCATTCTGCTAATCTCTTTTAATTGCTGTATGTTGACCATTTATTTTTAATGGAAGTATTAATATGTTAGAGTTTAAATCTATCATTTTTTAATTGTGTTTGTTGTCTCTGCTCTTTTGGTCTTTTTCTGCCTTCCTGTGTGTTGCTTAAACATATTTTATAATTCCATTTTGAGTCTCTATAATGTTCTTGAGTAGTTTGTATAATTTTTTTGGTGGTTGCTCTAGATATTACATTATTTACATATTATGTTATATATATTACACTATATTATACTACATATATATTACACTATATATATTACATTATGTATATAAAAGATCAATATCTACTAGTGCCATCAACTTATCAGTTGGAGTAAAGTATAGAAACATTATCTCCTTTCATGTTCTTTTACTATCTCCTATTTAGAATGTCATCTTAAATACTTCCTGTATATACATTTAGAATCATATCAGACAATATTACAATTTTGGCTTTTAACTATGAAATATAATTTAGAAAATTCTAGAGAGTAGAGAGAAACTATTATATTTATCCATGTTTTTGCTTACCATGTTCTTTTTTTCCTTCCTGATATTTCAAGTTTTTGTCTTTCATTGTTTCCTTTCTGTTTAGAGAACTATCTTTAGAATTTTTTTAGGGCAACAAATTCTCTTAATTTTTTTTTATCTGAGAATATCTTGATTTTGCTTTCATTCCTAAAGAATATTTTCACTGGATATGGGATTATGGGTTGACAGATATTTTCTTTTAGCATTTTTTTTTAAAGATTTTATTTATTTATTTGACAGAGATAGAGACAGCCAGCGAGAGAGGGAACACAAGCAGGGGGAGTGGGAGAGGAAGAAGCAGGCTCCCAGCAGAGGAGCCTGATGTGGGGCCCGATCCCATAACGCCGGGATCACGCCCTGAGCTGAAGGCAGACGCTTAACTGCTGTGCCACCCAGACGCCCCTTTCTTTTAGCATTTTAAGTATGTGCTGCTTCATAGAATTACCATACGCTCCAGTAATTCCACTGTTGGGTATTTACCCAAGGAAAAGGAAAACACTAGTTCAGAAAGATATATGTACCCCATGTTTATTGCAGGATTATTTATAATAATAGCCAGGAAGCAACCCAAGTGTCCATCCATAGATAAATGGATAAAGAAGATGTAACACACACACACACACACACACACAATGGATTACTACAAGCCATGAAAAAGAATGAAATCTTGCCATTTGCAACAACATTGATGGATCTAGAGGATATAGTAGTAAGTAAAATAGATTAGTCAGAGAAAGACAAACACCATGTAATTTCACTCATGTGGAGTTAAAGAAACAAAACAGATGAACAAGGAAAAGAAAAACAAACACTCTTAAATACACAGGACAAACTCTAATGGTTGCCAAAAGGGAGGTGAGTGGGGTGAAATAGGTGAAGGGGATTATGTGCTTACTGTAATGAACAGTGAATAATGTATAAAATTTTCAAATCATTATATAATACACCTCAAACTAATATATGTTACTTATACTTCACTAAAATTTTTTTACCTCCTTTATTAATATGGTATATACTGAGCAGACATAAAACATTTGATCAATAAATATATTACAGAACTGAAAAAAATTAAAATGGGTTACTTGTTTCTGGCCTCCATGGTTTCTTTCTTTCTTTCTTTTTTTTTTTAAAGATTTTATTTATTTATTTGACAGAGAGAGAGACAGCCAGCAAGAGAGGGAACACAAGCAGGGGGAGTGGGAGAGGAAGAAGCAGGCTCCCAGCCCAGGAATCTGTTGTGGGGCTCCATCCCAGACCGCTGGGATCACGCCCTGAGCCAAAGGCAGACGCTTAATGACTGAGCCACCCAGGTGCCCCTGGCCTCCATAGTTTCTGATTAGCTATGTGCTGTTCTTTGAAGTATTTTTCTCCTCTAGGTAAAGTGTCATTTTTCTCTTGATGCTTTTAAGATTTTTTTGTCTTAAGTTTTCAAAGGTGTGGCTATGATGTGTCTTCACATGTGGATTTCTTTGAGTTGATCTCAGTTGGTCTTTGTATATTGAATTTGTAGGTCTATGTCTTTTGCCAGCCTTAGAGTTTTTAGTCATTATTTCTTGGAATACTTTTTCAACCCTGTCCTTCTCTTCTCCTTCCCACACACCTTTATCATGAAAGTTGCTTTTTTTTGTTTTTGTTTTTTAAAGTCTCACAGGCCCTTGGGGTGCTGTTCATTCCCCCCCGCCCTTTGGTTATTTTCTGTTGCTTAGATTACATTTCTGTTGTTCTGTCTTCCAATGATTCCTTCCTCTATCCCCTTTATTTTGCTGTTGAGACCATCCACTGTACTTTTTTTTTTTTTATCAGTTACTTAACTTTTAATTCTAAAACTGCCATTTGGTTCTTCTTGATATCTTCTCTTCCTGTAAGGCTTGTTATGTCTTTGCCAAAACATTCTATTTTTCATTTGTTTTAAGTTTGTCCATAATGGCTTGTTCAAGCATTTTTATACTGTCTACTTTAAAATATTTGTCAGATAATTCTGAAATACCTGTTATCTTGATGTTGGCATCCAATTACTGTCTTTTTTTATTTTTTCATTCATTTTGAGAGGCTTCTTGTATGATGAATGATTTTTTAAAATAGAAATCTGGACATTTTGGGTATTATGTTATGAGACTCTGAGTCTTATTTAAACCTTCTATCATAGCTGGCTTTTTCCTGAAACAGCTCTGGTAGAGGAAGATGGGAGGCACTGCCTTATACTGTCAGATGGGGGTGGAAGTTTAAGTTTCCCACTTTTATTGAAATCCAAGGGGGGTGCTCCTCATTACTGCTGGGTGGGGGGATGATTTCTGGCTCTCCCACTAGATCTCTACTGATACCTCCTTGCCTGGGGAGGGGTAGGAGTGCCTTGTTACTTCTCCTCACATGGCCTCCACTGACACTGACCCTGGGTAGTGGTTAAGGTCCTGACTCTCTCTTAAAATTCCTTTGACATTATACCATTGCAAGGAGTGGGGATCTTGTTAACACTGGGTAGGAGGCAGTGGGACAGTGGTGGATCTTGTTAATGCTGGCTTCCCACATGGTCTCCACTGATGCAATCAGGCAGGAATTGTTCCTGCCCATTGAGGATCAAAGTACCAGCTTCCTACTCAGTCTTCTTTGACACCACCCCAGTGAGGTTGGTAGACGGGGAATCCTTGTCACAGCCTGGCAAAGATGGAGGTCTAGGTTACTTGATCACATGAGTGGAGTTGGGGTAACAGTTTTTTTCTGTGGTGTTTGGCAGGAGTGGAGTGGTTACTGTCTAAAAGTTTTCTGTCTTGCCAGGACAGCCCTTTCCTGGTCTTTGGCTAAAGAGAGCTGACTTTTGTTGGGGACTTTTTAGGTCTGTGTCGCGATTCCCAGGTTGCTGGCTTTTTCACTACCAAGTGAGGAATATATGAGACAACCAACCAACCTGAGGGACTCACGACTATATCATTCCCTGTCTTCCAAGGTCCTTAGCTGGTCTGTTTTCTCTCTACCTTTCAGAATCTTTTTACATGTGTTTTCTATATGAAGTCCCAGTTTTTGGTTCTACTTAAGGAGAAGAATAGAGATATGTTTGCTTACTTCATCTTGCAAGGAGTCTGTTCAAAGTTTAATGTGAAATAAAAGGAAGAGAGAAACATCTCAGTATAGGGTAAGACCTCATTTTGCTTAAAAATTATGTAAGCACCCATTTACCTGGAGTAGCACAAACACACACAGCTATAAAAAAAGGAAATGCACCAGAATGTTCTTTCCCTTTGCTTGGCTAGTGGGTTAGCTTCTAAATTCCTCAAAGTAGCCAGTTATTTTTATAATTGGAAAAAATAATACACGAAAATAATTTCTCCATTTATGTAAAAAATTATTTTACATGGTTTCTAAAACTGGACATTCTGTTACCTTATCTGATAAGCTTATAGATTATTATTAAATAGGTAAATATGTCCTTGATGTTACATACTTTAAAAGTATTAACCTCTGGGGATTATCTTTGTATGTAATGAAGAGATACCATGAATATGGGGTATTACTAAGAGCTTCCTTTTCCTGTTATGCTTCCATGGTTTTCTTCCAAGTCACTTCTGAATAGAAAATGGATGATAGTGTACCCACTTTTCTAAGTTATCAAATTGACAGTGAAATCATTCTTACCATCTTTAAGCTCTGTAAACACATATCTCACCTTTGTGACCCAGGAGCCTGTTAGTGCGATAAATCTGTTTTTCACCACTCCGTTAGTTAGAGAGTTCAAAGTGGGACCCATACTTCTTGGTTTCTGTGTTTGGCTCTATAACTCCAGCCGAATAGGACTTTCACCTTGACCCGCTTCAGTTTCCCCTTCTGGCTGCTGTGGGTGATGACAGCCCATGTATGGAAGATGACTGAGTGGCCAAGAACAACCCTTTATGTTAAAGATAAACCTTGGGAGACCACAAAATTAAGAATTTCTGCTATCCCCTCCAATATATCCAAAATTTGTTTTTGTTTGTTTTGTTATTGAATCAAAGAATTCATGCAGCCCAAACAGCTTAATGCGCATTAAAATGGTTTTTTTTTTTAACTTTTTTTTTCCCCACTGGAAATCAGAATGCAGGATTTATCAAATCCTTCTTTGGAATGTTGTTCCTTTATATCTAAAAAGCTAGTATGGACAGTTTGCCTTCTTGTATGAAAAATAAGAAATACTCAAGACTCACCTTCTTAGACACCTCTTCAAGTATTATAAGGTAATTTGAGCAGTCATCTGGCTTACCTTCCTGTGAAAATAACCACCATCATCTAATAGCAAAGATAATTTATTCATGGACAGAAAAAAAATGCAAAGAGAAACTATTTCCAACTGCCAGGTGTATGTTGAGAATATCCTTCTGTTTGATTTGATAATTTAATTTCTCAAATATGCACAATTGTCTTTCAGCATTTGGGCATGGAATAGAGCCCATTTTTTCTCCAGCTAAGTTAACATGTGCCAGGAGGTCAGTTTATTACTCTGGGCAGTGACAGAGAGGGCCCCCTGGACTGCTCTGTTTGCAATTGTTAACCTGGTAGATTGAAGGTCTTGGCTACCTGTTGTTTGTGTGCAGATCTGGCATATGCTCCCATTTCCTAGTGAGGGAAAGATGGAGCTACAAACTCCAAACTACACTCCTTGATGCTGTGGGATCGGAGTTGCCATATGTAAATAGAGACAGGAAAATCTGAGAGGAAATTTCTTCAGACTTCTCCTCAATCAGCTGGAAGATGACCAACTTACATATGCCCTAAACTAGTAAAGAAACAGACTTCCAAACGTTCAGAAGCTCTAGTTTTCTCACCATAGCATGCTGCTGAAAGGTGTCCCATGTAAATAGTGATTCATCATCAAGCTAGTGTCGTGTAAAGGACACAGTGGAACTTTGATCATGTTCAGATGGTATTATGGCTTAGAGAACCAAGAATGCATAAATCTTCTCTTGTCAATTCCTACTTTTACCACAGGTTTCTTCTGTAAGAAGAGGGCAAGGAAAATGGGAATGCAAACTACTTTGACTTATGCTAGTGTGGAGTAGCCCCACAGGATCTATCCGTCAGTTCAGGCTCAAGGCTTAGCCTCTGCAAGGCCTCCCGCCCTCCTGATCTTCAGTCTTATCACTTGGCTGCTAGAGACAGAGAAACCCAGATGGGGAGTAAGATGGTTGGAATTGTTCCTGGCACCATAGTCTTCAAAGTCTGGTCCACAGATCAGCAACATCAGCATCACCTAAAAATTTGTTAGAAATGCAGAATCTGGGGCCTCACCCAATACCTACTCAATCAGAATGTGCATTTTAAGCAAGTTGTCCATGTTGCCTATAAAACATGCCTATATGCATGTTTAGGTCCTGTGCTAAGGGATAGGCCTTGGGTCAGCTTCCTTACTTCCGGGTATATCTGTTTCTTTAGTACACAGTGACCCTGACCTCTGACCAATTTACCCCGCATCTGAGCAATTACATTAGTGCTGCTCTCTACTATGGGGATCATGGAGGAGTAAGGGTAGGACAAAAACAGCTGACCTCCTCCTAACTGCCTGCAAAAACTGCTGGTTCTATGAAGTTAAATTGATTTCTTTATTGCAGGATTTTCTCAGCCTGTTTGTCTCAGCCTGCTCAGGCTGACATAACAAAATAACATAGACTGGGTGGTTTAAACAACAAACATTTATCACAGCCCAATGGCTAGAAGTCAAAGAAGAGGGTGCAGCATGGCTGGGTTTTTGTGAGAAGTCTCTTGCTGGCTTGCTCTGTCCTCGTTGGTAGAGAGATAGAGGGAAGACTCCCTCCTGTTTCTTATATGGAACACTAATTCCATCATAAAGGCTCCATTCTGATGACCTCATCTCAACTTAATTATCTCCCAAGGCCCTATCTCCAAATACTATCAAGTTTGGGCTTAAGGCTTCAACATATGAATTTGGTAGGAAGCAGAGAGACATAATTCAGTCCACAGCAATGCTAACATGCATTATGACTTTTTAGAAGGGAATAAAATATGTAATATTGCTTAAACCTTTCAAATTGCAGAAACCTGTTTTGAAGGAATACCAACTAACAATGGATATTTCACAGAACACAGTACGGGAAGTGCCACCCTAAGGGGAAATCATTGTTCTTTTTGAAACAGAATAAAGTCCTCCATTCCCATTCCCATATGAGATTGAATTTGTTTAATTGCATGTCCTTTGAATATGTAGATTTTTCAAAGTTAAGTTACCCATAGTGAAGTAATATCTTACATGATGGTTAGGAACCAGAATGAGTGCCTAAAGCAAAGATTGCATTTTAGTCAAAATTTTCTTTGGAAACTGCTTTAAGATAATATCAGATATTATAGACTGACTTGCCATCACTCAAGAAGTCTAGTATAGCTTGTGTTGCCTCCAGTGTGAGCTCTTATCACCGTTGTTTTTAGATGAGTACCAGATCAAGTATCAGGACACCATCTAGTTTGAAGAGCATGTATCTTTAAATACTAGAGACACACTCAACATAATGAGATGCTCACATTTTAAGATGAGGGTGGGAATGAGGATTGGGGAAATAGCACATTCATGCCTCCTGTTCTGAGCTGTGGATGGTACATGTGTTTAGTGGAATGGCTCATGGGATGATACATACTATGTAAATAGTTCTGTATCTCTTTCTTTCTCTTATTATTCAACTTATGTATATTAAATTTGCATATGCTGCAATACCTTTGTGTTGAACACACGGTTTCAGATAGGATTTTGCTGTGGAAGACCAGATGCCTGGATTCGAAGTCACAAGGTCACCTTTGGTGAATTTAATGCAATTCAAAATCTGGTCCTTAAAATTGTAATGATTTCAGAATTTCGGCAACAGTGATTGTTTCCCTAGTTAATACAGACTGCTGAGCATATGAACCAGGATGCCAGTTTATGTTGAGAAATAAAGCTGTTGCATAGATTGGGATGCTGGTGTCAGCAGAACACCATAATTTTCCTACAGGCAGTGTATGCAGGAAGCCCAGTTATATTTACAAAAGCCATTCTAAAATGTTCAATGTAAAATGAAAATGGTCCAAGCTGTTTTGCTGAAAGATGCTGGTGGATGAAAGGGTTAGTTCATTTTCCGAGTAAGTGAGTCAGTCATTTGATTGGCTTGTATTTGGGAAAAGGTCTTTGAGTTTAGCATTTGGGGGATTTGCATGGACCAATGGTGGACAAATCACCTTCCTGTGCAACTGAATTCACCTTTCTCTGACACATTCACAGGGAACTGAATTTATGTGGTTTCCAGAGAGAGTATAACAAGGTTCAATGCCCAGCATTATTACGGTTTTTCCTTTGTGTTTTGTTGGTATAAAGAGGGGATGGCCTTTGCTCTTCCATCTAACTCATTTTGTTGGTGAAAGCTGTGGCCTAAGGAAGAGACTATTCCAGCCTGAGAGCCACCAGGTGCCATGAAGATGTTGGATGGTATTTTCTATTAGAAGGTCTCCTTTGGCAGGATGGAGGATTTCAGTAGGCTCAGCAACATGGCTCTCCTCCCTGCTCTCCTCTTTTTGAGGAACACACACCACCCTTGTAGACAAAATGATGAAGCATGCCATTCTCCTTTCCCCTTCCTCTTACTGTGTAATCTTCTCTTCCATTTTCCTCTCCCTAGATGTGCAGAGCATTGCCATATAAACACTTCTTCGAATTCTTGTTTTCATCAGTTGGACTAAGTGGAGGGGCCAAAGTTGCAAAATTTTTCTGTAAAGGGTCAGACAGTACATATTTTTGGGTTTGTAGGCCACAAAGTATTTTGTCAACTCCTCACTTCTGCCACAGAAGAGCAAAAGCAACTCTAGACAATACATAAATGAATGAGTGCGGTTGTACTCCAATAAACTTGACTTGTGGGCACTGAAATTTGAGTTTCATATAACTTTTATGTGTCACAACGTATTTTTTGATTTTTTTCAACCATTTAAAAATATAGATCCTCTCTTAGTTCATGCCTCCTTCAAAACAAAATAAAACAAAAACTGACGGTGGGCTATAGCTTGCTGATTCTTGCTCTACCGAATTGGCTAATTTTCCCACCTGCGCCACTGTTTTCTCTTGCTTCTGGTTTGGTGAAAGGAAATGTAGGAACCACTATTTGATATATGTTTTGTCCTTGGTATAGTGGAATTGTTCAGCAGTTACAAGCATAGGTCTTATAATCAGACACAACTAGGTTCAAATCTGTTTCACACCATGGTAGAGCAAATTGCATAACCTCTCTGAGCACCAGAGAGGTTCTTTATTCATAAAATCTGTTAGGTAAGTCTGTTCCTTATCCTTAAAAATCATATTGCTATACTTCATGGGATTAAATGAGACAATTTGTGTGAAACATTTAGCATAGCGTCTACCATACGGTATGAGCACAGTACGCAGTAGCTATGATTATTACGTTGTTGTCAAAGGGACTGTATTTTCACTTGTGATTTTTCTACCTGCTTTTTACTAGGGCATGCCACTCTCTTCTCTGAGCCTCACTTTTTAATCAAGGGGGCTTTTGAGACTATGGTCAATTCCAGATACAATAATATTTGTGATTCTTTATGCTGGTTATATAACCTTTTGCATTGTAAATGTGTTAAAGATGATTGCTATTAAAAAAAAATACACGTTCCAAGAGTAGACCTTGGGGTTTTGGAACACAACTCTGTATTTGGAAGAAATGGAGCAGGAAGGGCATCGGAGTTTTTTGTTCTGTTGATTTGTATTTAACAGAAACATTGACCCCTTGCCTCTCTTCTTCCTGGGCCAGTGGACAGTTAAAGCAAAATTCTTCTTCTTCTTTTTTTAAAGATTTATTTATTTATTTATCTATTTATTTATTTGAGAGAGAGAGAGAGAGCGCTCATGCAGAATGAGGGGCAGAGGGAGAGGGGGAGAGAGAGAATTTTCAGCAGACTCCCCGCTGGGTTGCAGAGCCTGATGTGGGTGGGGCTTGACCCCACAACCCTGAGATCATGACCTGAGCCCAAATCAAGAGTCCGAAGGTTAATGGACTGAGCCACCCAGGCATCTCAAAACAAAGTTCTTGAAACAAAGTTCTTTTGGATTTACAACAGACAGGTGTCATTCTCTGAAAAAGGACCTGGTGCTCACCAGGCCCTTGAGTACTCCAGCTATGATACCGTGATGTTTATGGAACTCAATTCGAGGAGCCCAGGTGAAAAAGACCCATGAAATGAAAAAAAGCCTGCAAATGCAGATAGCGTATCTTCCCCGGATAAGCGACAGTGGTACCATCTAATTATTTCCAATTACAATTGTGTTTCTTTCTCTAATGTTTTCTATGCTGATATCCAAGTTGCTAATGAAGCAGGCCCCTGCTTTATAATCCCCATTGTTGTGACTTGCTGGGCTTAATTGCTTTGTCTCCATAACAGACAGACATTCTGAACAATTAGACAATAATAAGGAAGCAAGATGGGGAAATGGCTTAGATTCTTTTATTTTAATTATGCTGATAGTGCACCCTACAGTTCTGAATCAGTGCTGAAGTGCTATTTTTGATGGCATTCAATAACATCCAACTAGAGCTAATAAATTTATATTTCTAATGCAAAAGAACCCCTTCCTCTGTCTCAACTGAGTGTTGCTTTTTGTAGAACAGTAATACTTCCTATGCACGTGACATGTTTTGCCTTTAGTTTCCTTAACAATATTCCTATTATTCTGCATTACTCTTATATGAAGAGAAAATGGAGTGTCTAAGCTGGCTCAAGTTAATTAGCATCTTTGACATCTAGCTGCCCAATTAATTTCTAGAATGCCTCTTAAAATTCACGTTTGCCAAAGTGTCTTATGAAGATGCTAAAAATAAAAATATGAGGCTCAGATCTTAGTCTGCTCTGAGGATTGAGAAATAGAAAGCCCTGCATGATTTGGTCCCTACCTCATCTCCAGCTTCTCCTATTTGCCTACTATCTCCAGCTACATTGATTTTTCAATAGCATAAACAGCACAAGCTCAGTCTTACCTTACGGTCTTCCCCTTTCTTTGCATGGCTGGTTCATTTTCATCCTTTAATTTCTACTCAAATGCTCCTCCCCAGAGAGGCCTTCCCTGAGCCCTTCATCTATTTTGCTACTGCTCGTACTCCTCCCCTCCACCCTCATCACTATCTTTTATTGAATTTCACTTGTTTCTGCCACAGCACACATTGTGTCACGTATTTCCTTTTCTAGTTGTTAATTGCCTACTTACCTTTAGGGCAGGATTACATCTGTTTTGTTAGCCGTTGTATAACTAGGAAATTTAATAGTGCCTGAAAGTTGGTGTTACATAAATATTTGTTGAACAAATGCATGAATAAATGGAAGGATGCATTTTTCCCCCTCCCACTACGTAATTTCAGGGTAGTTGTGATCTACTGATGTCCCATCCAAACTTCCAATTGGAACTTGACACACTAGCGTCTCTCATAAGATTGTGAATTCCTTGAGGGCAAAGATTTGGGCTTGTTGATCTTTGTATCCCCAGTGTCTAACAGGGTATCTCTATATGATTGTGAATCACCAAATGTTAGTGAAAGACATAAAAAAAATTCCAAAAGGGCATGGACCTTGCAATCTGTGTTTTATATGTGAAGACAATGGTTTATCAAGAAATTGATAGGCTTAAAAATAAGGTCATTTATTCCCATGGGGTCAGGAGTGGGTGAGAATATGTTCACTTATTTCTTTAAAAACTATCAAAACCAGACTAATTTTCTATTTTTTATTTTAGAATTATGATACTTAGATGTTTATGTGTATATTTATCTTATTTTGCTTTCGTAAGAAATTCAGTATTGATGTAGAAGATGGAAAAATTTAGAAAAGGATATAGAAGGAACAAAAACAATCCACGATTTCACAACCTGGAAACACGATTCACCTTATAGTATGTTTCCTCGCAGACCGAGCACATGCGCGCGCACACACACACGCACAGTGTTTAATTCTTTAATTCATAAAGAGGAACTTGAATATCTTTGTGTCCTGTTTATTATTCATTTAACAGTGTATCAAGACTATTTTAACATGTCGTTGCAATCCTTTGAAAATATTTTAATGATTATAAAAATACCATTGAAAGATTAATTATAAGGTATTAAAGTAATTCCTTAATATTAAATATCAAGTTTTCTTCATGCTGTTTTTGGCCCTAATAATGAATTGTGCTGGGAACATCCATGTTTCCAAGTACCTGTTTATATTACTGAATATTTCCTTAAGACAGAGTCCTGTGTATGGACTTACTGGTCAAAGAATAGGAATAATTTAGGATTTTTGTTCAGATATCCAAATTGTTTTCCAGGAAGTTGTGCCAAGTCACATTTCTCCCAGAGATTGATAATATTTGCTTCATCCCTTCCTCACTAGCATTTAGTATTTTGCCTCCTTCTTCTCCCATGAGATTTCTGTTTATTTTTTGCCCCTCTTTCTCTATAATGTTACTGTTTTTCTTATGGATTTTTATGATCCCTTATATACCAAAGACTTTTAATTTTTATTAAATTTGTGGAAAAATCTTCCCTTCCACTGTTTTTGTTAGCCTGAAAACATTAAAAAATGGTCTTATTAAAGTATAATTTACTTAACATAATACTTATTAATTTTAAGTGTGCAATTTACTGAATTTTGACAAATGTATTGAGTTTTGTAAATGCCAGTGCACTCAAGATAAAGAACGTTTTCATCATCCTAAAAATTCTCTTGTGTCCTTTTGTAGCCAATCCATTCCCTTCACACCTGGTGCCTGCCAACCACTGTTTTTATTTCTGTCACTTTAATTTTGCTTTTTCTAAAATTTCATATAAATGGAATCTTATACTGAGTAATTTTGGCATTTTTTTTTCAGTTAGCATAGTACATTTATCCATATTTTATGTATATCAAAAGTTCTTTGTTTTTTTTTTTTGCTGAATATTATTTCATGATATGACCATACCATGATTTGTTTATTAACCAGTTGAAAGTCATTGAGGTTATTTCTAGCTTTTGGCTATTAAGAATAAAGTTTCTATGGATGATGCTGGGAATTTCTACTTCAGGGCAACATTAGAATAACAGAGACCAAATTTTCATCCCATCTGAGATAACAAAAAAGTAGATAAATATATAAAATAATGGTTTTCCAAGATATTGGATATGAGATAATAAAAGACAGTCATCCCAGAGTGATGGAAAAAGAAAGCAAAGAACAGATGGTACAAATAGAAAACAATCTATCATCTAAAAACTATCACATCAAATGTAAATGGTCTAAATAGATAAATTAAAAAGCAGAGATGGTCAGACTGGATTAAAAAACCCACAGGACTTAATTATATGGTGCTCACAAGAAAAACCTACTTTAAATATAAAGTCACAAATAAGTTAAAAGTTAAAAAGATAGAAAAAGACCTGCTAAAAGATGTTAATCAAATGGAAGCTGGAGTGGCTATGTTAATATCAGATAAAGTAGACTTTAGAACAAGAAATATCATTAGGGATAAAGGAGGTGATTTCATAATGATAGGAGACTCAATTCCTCAAGAAGTTAAAACAGTTGTAGTTCATCACAGCATTATTTGCAATGACAAAGGCATGGAAACAACCTGAGTGTCCACTGATGGGTAAATGGATAGAGTAAATAGTATATATCTATATGTGTATGATATATGTTTTCACATACACACAATGGAATATTTCAGCCATAAAAAAGAATGAAAGCTTGTCATTTGTGACAAAATGGATGGCTCTTGAGGGTATTATGCTAAATGAAATCAGAGAAAGACAAATACCATATATCTTACTTATATGTAGAATCTAAACAAAAGCCAAGCTCATAGGTTGAGAGAACATATTGATGATTGGTGGGGGGGAGGGAGGGGATGGGGCGGTAGGTAAAATTAGTGAAGGGGACTGAAAGGTAGAAACTTCCATTTATAAAAGAAGTAAGTCATGGGGATATAATGTACAGCATGCTGAGTATAGCTAATAATACTGTATTGCTTATTTGAAAGTTGTTAAGAGAGTAGATCTTAAAGTTATCATCACAAGAAAAAGAATTGTCACTATGTAGAATGATAGATATTAACTAGACTTACTGTGGTGATCATGTTGCAATGCACACAAATAGTGAAAAATTACATTGTACACCTACAACTAATATAATGTGATCTATCATGTATGCCTCAATAAAAAAAGGACATAACAATTCAAAATGTTTATGCATCTAATAACAGAGCTAAAAAATACATGAAACAAAACCTGTTAGAACTGTAAGGATCACAATTTAGCTATTGTGAACAATGCTGCTATGAACATTGGGGTGCATATGGCCCTTCTCTTCACTATGTCTGTATCTTTGGGGGTAAATACCCAGTAGTGCAATGGCTGGATCATAGAGTAGCTCAATTTTTAACTTTTTAAGGGACCTCCACACTGTTTTCCAAAGTGGCTGTACCCACTTGCATTCCCACCAACAATGTAGGAGGGATCCCCTTTCTCCACATCCTCTCCAACAATTGTTGTTTCTTGCCTTGTCAGTTTTTGCCATTCTAACTGGCATAAGGTGGTATCTCAGTGTGGTTTTGATTTGAATTTCCCTGATGGCTAATGATTTTGAACATTTTTTCATGTGTCTGTTAGCCATTTGTATGTCTTCATTGGAAAAGTGTCTGTTCATATCTTCTGCCCATTTTTTGATTTGATTATTTGTTTCACGTGTACTGAGTTTGAGAAGTTCTTTGTAGATCTTGGATACCAGTCTTTTATCTGTACTATCATTTGCAAATATCTTCTCCCATTCCGTGGGTTGTCTCTTAGTTTTTTTGACTGTTTCCTTGGCTGTGCAGAAGCTCTTTATCCTGATAAAGTCCCATAAGTTCATTTTATCTTTTATTTCTCTTGCCTTTGGAGATGTGTCGTGAAAAAGGTTGCTCTGGCCGATGTCATAGAAGTTGTTGCCTATGTTCTCCTCTAGAATTTTGATGGATTCCTGTCTCACATTGAGGTCTTTCATCCATTTGGAGTTTATTTTTGTGTATGGTGTGAGAGAGTGGTCAAGTTTCATTCTTTTGCATGTAGCTGTCCAATTTTCCCAGCACCATTTATTGAAGAGACTGTCTTTTTTCCACCGGGTGTTTTTTCCTGCTTTGTTAAAGATTAGTTGTCCAAAGAGCCACTCATTTATGGAACATAAGAAGTAGGAAGATCGGTAGGAGAAGAAAGGGAAGAAGAAAGGGGGGGTAAACAGAAGGGGGAATGAACCATGAGAGACCACGGACTCTGGGAAACAGACTGAGGGCATCAGAGGGGAGGGGGGTGGGGGAATGGGATAGGCTGGTGATGGGTATTAAGGAGGGCACATATTGCATGGTGCACTGGGTGTTATACGCAAGTAATGAATCATGGAACTTTACATAAAAAACTAGCAGTGTACTGTATGGTGACTAACATAATATAATAAAAAATATTATTTTTTAAAAAAACTGTAAGGATCAATAGACAACTACACAATTATAATTTGAGATTTAAATACATGCTTCAGTACTTGGTAGATGGAAATTAGTAAGAAAAAAGTATTCTAGGGGTGCCTGGCTGATTCAGTCAGTAAAGCAGGTGACTCCTGATCTCAGAGTTGTGAGTTTGAACCTCATGTTGGGTGTAGAGATTACTTAAAAATAAAATCTTAAAAAAAAATTAGAAAAATATTCTAAATAATCTTGACAAGATTGATATTTATGGAATATTCCACCCCCAAACAGCAAAATTCATATCTCTTTCCTTAGGGCCCACAGAGTGTTTACCAAATTAGACCTTATTCTGCAATACTAAGCAGGTATTACTACTTTAAAAAAGATTAAAATTATACAAAGTATGTTCTTTAACCACAACAGAATTAGATTAGAAACCAATAACAGATCTCTGGAAAATTCCCATGTATTTGGAGACAGTGTAACATACTTCCAAATAATTTATGGGCCAAAAAAGAAGACTAAAGGAGAATGAGAGTGTATTTTGTAGAGGCAAAAAACAAAAGGAGTACAATGTATCATAATTTGCAGGATGCTTGCAAAGAAGTACTTAGAGAAAAATTTACAGCACTAAATGATTTTATTAGAAAAGAAGAAAGGTCTTATATCAAATATTCAGCTTTCACCTAAGGGAACAGATATAGAAGAACAAACAAAATCCTAAATAAACAGAAGAAAGGAAATAATAATGAGCAGAAAAGAAATCAATGAAATAGAAAATAGACAAGCGGTAGAGGAAATCAATGAAAGCAGTGTCCAGTTCTTTGCTGGTTGTTTGAGAAGATTGAGGAAATAATCTAGTTTTTTTTAGAGATTTTTTTTTTTAATCATGAAGGGGTCTTGAATTTTGTCTCTTTTGTGTCCTGTTTTTCCTTTTTAGATTATTGATTATTATTTTTCCAATTTAGATTATTGATATAGTGGATTATATTGATTGAATTTCAAATGTCAAAATTTACATTTCTTGTAGTGCAGAATCATTCATAACAACTGTGTCTCTCAGCCAGCTGTTACTTAGCCCAGTGGGCCATCGAATTTTAGACCAAGAAGGCAATTTAATTCAACCCCTTTAATTTATAGATGAAAAAACTGAGATTCTGCATGATGATGCTGGTGCCAGCATGAAAAGTGATTTGCTCTAGTCACACAGCTAAGCCATCTGAGAGAGGGGATGAAGATTCTGGTCTGCTAAACTCTCCATCTAGTGCTGTCAGTAGATTAACCAGAACATATGCATAGTGAACACACTACTGATATGATTGTAACTACCCCATAACATGAAATAATAATGAACTGAAGCACTGTGCAAAGAACCTTTATGAAAAAATGAATAAGAATCATCATGATGTTGAAGTTTCAGAGTAATGTAAGCAAGTCAAGTCAGCCAGACTTGTTCCGTGAATTTAGAAAGGTAATTTGTGTGGGATTACTGCAATTTTCCTGGTTATAAAAATCCTGTAAAAATAAATATCAAAAAGAAAATATACATTAAAATGACTATCTCAGTAAGGTAAGATTATAGATGATTTTTCTTTTCTTTTTTTTTCTTCAAATTTTTATTTAAATTCTAGCTAGTTAATGTAAGTTAGTTTCAGGAGTAGAATCGAGTGATTCATCACTTCCATACAACACCCAGTGCTCCTCGCAATCAGTGCCCTCTTTAATACCCATCACTCATTTAGCCCATTCCACACCCACCTTCCTCCATCAACCCTCAGTTTGTTCTCTATAGTTAATAGTCTCGCTCTCTTTTTCCTGCTATGTTCATCTGTTTTGTTTCTTAAATTCCACAGGTGAGTGAAATCATATGGAAGTCTTTTCTAAAATGTCAAAAATAATATGACACATTTGATATGTAATTAGCTTTAAAAGTTATGCTGGTGGCACTAAAGAGCCTAGATCCAGAGGACAAAACAAGAGGGCCATGATGTTGTCCTAATTATATCAAGGAAGTGCATAACACCTACCTTAAATTCCCCATGAGAGACATACACCATTTCTTGTGTATCTCTTTGAAATGAAACTAATTTTTCTCATGATCCTGTTTGAGGTTAAAGTGTGCCTATTGATTTATGTTTTAAAGGGCATGGTATGAACAAATCTGTTTCTGAAGGCAAAGGCTCCCCTTTATGCCATAGATAATCAATTTAGACTGGGGATCCTGTGAGCAGTAATTATTTTAAAGCAAAATCATAATATATTATGGTAATTCCATGTAAATTTTTGAAGTGATATAAGCTGTGAGGTTGGCTGTTTTCTTTTTCATATCCCCCAGAGAAATGTCAGCATAGTGCTCCTGGAACCATGGATTGGGATGAACATTTAGGCACTCAGGAATATGTTTGTGATTTTAGGACATGGTGGTGATGATTGTTCTCTAGGATTAATAGGTGAATGCCCTTTACTGCTGTTTTGATGAGCGATGAAGAAAGATATAGGTGTGTTATTATCCATACGGTGTTCTTATTGGTCCTGAAAGTATGGTAACTGTGAAGGTCATTTGGGTCAGAGACTGAACTTTGGATGACAAGGAAAGCCTCATTTTTAAAGCATTTTGGATATGGACCATATACATTGTCTTTCCCACTGGTAGGATTGCAGCCAGTATAAATAAATGAATTTATGTGAACCTTTCCTTGAAACTCCCCCCCCCCACAAATTACCACTATTGCATGGAAGAAAATTCTGAAAGAATAAATTTAGGTGAATCGGGAATGCAGAATTAATTTTAATAGAAGACTGATTATAGTCCATGTTTTAAGAGTGGTGAGATCAATTTGACCAGTGGGATCTGGGGAGATTTTTAGAGTGGATGAAAGTTGAGATAGGTTTTGGTGGATGGATAGGACTTTTGCAAGTTGAAAATATGAAATGGATAATCTAGGTTAGATGAAATGAGTAGAGTTCTTATTGTCCACTTTCTGGTTTCTGGCTCAAACTGATTTGTCGTTGAAGCCATCTCCTTCATCGGGAGTAGGCATAATTCTCTGACCTCTGATACCAGCTCTGCTTTCTTCAGAATGTGTTTAGAGTATCCAGTTCTTCACTGTCTCTCCTGTCTGCTACAGCAATGCTAATTAGCTTTGTAATCTCCTACATTCCAAGGTTACAATATTTGACTTGCTTATCTTTGAGGCACTATTTCTGATATTCTCTGCTGCCATTCCTATGTCTTTTCCATGGCTATCCTCTGGACACTTTCCCCCTTACCTCTGTAATTTTACTTTCCTTTTGTCTTGCTCCCAGATACAGTTACCATTACCTTCTCCCAGATTTTTCCAAGTTCAGAGTTATCTCCTATCCCTCTAGAACTATAATTGTCACTTTTCTGAGCATCCTGTAGATTTCTCTCTTCCTGATGCATGGACATATGGCTCAGCTTTGCAGAATGTTTTTCATCGACCCCACAGTCCTCTGTGCATTTATATAACTCACAGGGGTTTTTTTTCCCCTTTTTAAAAAATGCATGATTCTCGATGGGAGGAGGAGGAAGAAGAAGTGTTTTTCGTTTTGTTTTGCTTTTTAACAAGGTAAAGCTGATTCATCACTGTTTCTTTGATCACGACAACACATAATCAGTCATGTGATTGACGGCTTCATGAAAATCAATTTTACACCATGGAATATTTCTTAAAATTGTAAAAGTTTAAGATTTTAAAAAACTTTGGTTGCTATGGTTTTATTTTTAAATTTTGGAAAGATTAGCAATTTCTTTTTAAAAAAATTAAAATTTGTAGCTCTGATACTGTTAGAATTGGATATAGACCACTTATTGGAAGCAGTTTGTATAACCCAAAATTTCAGTTTGAAGATCCTAGTAATAGGATAGTTGCTCGCTAAATGAAGACTGGAAGAAAAAAGCTAAATCAAATCCTGAAGAACCCCAAATATCAACCTTGGAATGTGGCTTTGCAAACAATGATAATAAAATGAAGAATTGTTAAAAGAATACACCTCTTACACTATTGGTGGGAATGCAAACTGGTGCAGCCACTCTGGAAAACAATATGGAGCTTCCTCAAAAAGTTAAAAATAGAACTATCCTACAATCCAGCAATTGCACTACTAGGTATTTACCCAAAGAATACAAGATACTAATTCAAAGGAATACATGCACCCTGATGTTTATAGCAGTATTATCAACAGTAGCCAAATCATGGAACTAGCTCAAGTGTCCATTGATTGATGAATGGATAAAGAAAATGTGGGAGGGAGGTTAAGATGGCGGAGGAGTAGGGGACACCTTTTTCAGCCGGTCCCCTGAGTTGAGCTGG
>NC_048220.1:101541862-101672883 GCF_002007445.2 Ailuropoda melanoleuca | reverse complement strand
AAAAAAAAAAAGAAAATGTGATGTGTGTGTATACAGACACACATGCACACTGGAATATTACTCAGCATAAAAAGAATGGAATCTTGCCATTTTCAATGATATGGGTGGAGCTAGAGAGTATTATGCTAAGTAAAATAAGTCAGAGAAAGAGAAATACCATATGATTTCACTGTTATGTGGAACTTAAGAAACAAAACAAATAAGCAAAGGGAAAAAAAAAGAGAGAGGCAACCCAAAAAACAGACTCTTAACTATAGAGGACAAACTGATGGTTACCAGAGGGGAGGCGGGTGAGGGGATGGATTAAATAGGTGATAGGGATTAAAGAGGGCACTTGTTGTGATGAGCACTGGGGAAGTGTTGAATCACTATATTGTACACCTCAGACTAATATTACACTGTATGTTAACTAACTGGAATTTAAATGAAAACTTTAAAAAAAAAAGAATAAGAATACAAAGAAGATATACAGTTTGTGCCAGTCTGGAAACATTAAAAAGTGTCTCTCCAAGTTTGAAGAAACAGTGTGCTCTTTCAAAAAAAATAATGTAAGAGCATGTAAGTGGCTTTACTTAACCTTTTAAATGAAAAGGAGAACTTTTTAGCAACTGCAAAGAACAAGATGTTCTATTTTTCTTTTTTCTTTTTTTTGAAAGGAAAATACATTTCTAATTAATTCAAGAGCAGCAGGAGTTCACATTATTTTCTTTCTCTACAACATTGCCTTTTATCAGCTTGAGAAGTTTGTTGTGGTCTTTTCCACATACTCCAAAGGGTAGTCACCCAGCCTGGGATTAACAATTTTCCCCAGCAGGAGGTACAGTGTAGAATGTATACAGAATAAAATGTCAGTGTGCCTCCTGGGCTGTTGACCACCTGAGTTTCTGGTCGTAGAAAGAGTATCTTGAAATCACAAGCTGTGCAAGCATTCTGGAAATGCTAGAAAGGAACACTATGGCTCGTTTAGAAATTCATGGCAATGTAACCAACTGGAATCTGAACAGAACCCACTCATTTGTTCCCTGGCTGGGTTGTCTCAGGTAAAACCGCACTTCTTGGGTCTCAGGTGATGCCAGATTTATGAAGTACTCAACTCCAGTGCAATGGAAAAAATATACCATCCAGAGTCAAGAGTCTGTGGTTACTGGCACCATGCAGATGGGCAAATGAACTAACTCATCTTGGTTTCCACTTCATCATCTGTGAACTATTTTTTTTCTTTCTTTTTAAAAATGATCTTAACCTCAAAGCGTTGTTAGGAATATCAAATGTGATATAGTTGCTACAAGCACGGATGTTGTGGTCAGATCCTTATTTAGGTGACAAATATTTATTGACCCCTCCTATATATTAAGCAATTTGCTAGTTGGTGATTAAAAGAGCCCCTCGTAGAGCTTACAACACAGTGGAGAAGACATAAAAATAAACATTCAACAAGCAAGTAGATGTATCATTGCAAAGTGTGAGAGGGCTATGTAGAAAAGAGTAAGGTTTGCTGAGAGAATACTGGGGAGAGGAACTTACTTTAGGTTAGATTGTCAGGGAGTTTTAGAGAGGTAGGCTGGCTTGGTCTCTAAGTGTGTGAATTTCAGGCTAGTCAAAACTTATTTTAAAAATTGGAGAGAATGACTGTGAAACTCAGCAGAAAATGTATCTGAAGTAGGCACATATCTCATCTCCCAACTCATGTGCAAGAGACATAATATATTCTTGTTTTCTGTAAGTGAATTTACTTTGTGTTTTGTGTCCCCATTGTGCTGGGGATCTAAGCTAAGAAAATTTACTTTGTGTTTTGTGCCTGCGGGTGAAGGGAGTGAAGTTTAATCTCAGTGAATTTGGGGTCTCTTCTCTTTCTACAGGATTAAAACTAAGCCAGGGGGTGTTCCCAGAGCACTAATGCATTGGTAAGGCATTGGGGGTACGCCATCATCATTTAGGGATTGCTGAGATGCCTTTGTATCTTCTGATACTGGGTTCCTCCCCGTTCCTAACACAAAGCCTCTTCAGGGCCACAGACTCACTGGGCCATGTTCCTGGGGCTTTGAGGTGCTTATTGGGGTGGGGGGCAAGCTTTCCACACCATTGGAGGCTGTGGAACACTCTGCCTTCATTTCTGAACCCGTAGTCTTCTGCGGCATCCTGTAGTCCTTCCTGATGAGATTTTGCCTGGGCCGGGGTAGAGGTGGGAAGAAGCAGAGGTAAGGTGGAGAGTCTGGGAGCCCATTTGCATCTGAGCCTCCTACATTTCCCTTTATCCTTCCCCTCTTCACTCAACTCAGGTAATCTTTATCTAGTCTCAGGATACAGGGGAGCTTTTCCTCTTATTCACTTCAGATTCTTCTAAATATTTTGCATATGACTAAGCTAGGCTTTTTAAAATTTAAGAGCCAGAAGATAAGAGCATTTTTCAGTTCTGTTACCTCCCCTCTGTAGCATGAATGTCTCTGCCATGTGGGGAATATTGCCTACCCAACAGTCCTTTCCCATTCTCCTTTGCCGGCAAAGCCCCAGTTTTGGGAGGGGGGATTTAGCCCTACAATGACTCAGAGCCTGTGCCACATCCAAGCTGGTCATGGCCCCAGTCCCCACTGGTGCCTAGTTGAAGTGTAGACAGATGCAGCAATCCCACCAATGAGATACAAAAGGACTTCTACTGGGGGTTCTGGCAAGGGTTTCCTTGTTGAAGGTGGAAAGAGTTTGGGTCCCTAATGATGCTGATGAGCCACAGGGTTAGTTAACTTGCAGCATCCTAACTCCATATTTCTTACTAATGTTATTTATATGAGATAAGAAATCCCTTATTGTTTAATTTGGGCTACTTGGGGTTTTCTGTTATTGGGAGTCAAAGCATCCTAACTGATAAAGTGGGACAAGGAAGTGCAGGGGAAAGAAATCTGATATTATCACCTCTGCTAATACCATTTACAGTAGTGAAGGAGGAAGGGATCAGGGAAGGAAGGACTGGATCCAGTAATTGGAAAGAAATACTAGGTACTGAGAAAGTACTAGAGTACTATTTTTTTTCTCCTTGCATGCGACTCATGACCTATATGTGATCTATGTACATTTCCCCCCCTCTTTCTCTCATTCATTCACCCAAATATTAAGGATTTATGACATTTAGTGGATATGTATACAGTCTTAAATTACATATGCTTAGACCTATGTACTGTACCTTTATTGCGTTGGAAATAGTTGTTCTGAAAGCTTGTTGTTGCAGTGACTGTGCTCTTGAGCATAAAAGACAGGAGGAGGGCCCCATCATGGGGTGGAAGATGTATACCATGTAAAAGGTAGCAGAATATGTCACTCTAGAACATGCTGTTTTGGCATAAGGTAATTTTGAGCTGAAGGCAATTGAGAAGAAGCAGATATAAGAAAAGTTCTCTGTTCTCCCCCTATTTGCCTAAAAGCAGGACATATATATGTAAAGGTGTCGCTCCTCCCCTTTCTACTGGAAAAGACAGAAGTTAATCACTGCAGACAACTCTAGACCCTTATCAGGCCAGAGACACCACCAGAGCAATGTACATAACCTTGCTAAAACTAGCCCTTATTTACCACTAGTTCCCCTATATATTTGCCTTCTCGTAATTTGCCACCCCTGGAAGTTCAAAGTCCTTCTCTTTCGTCTTGGCGCTACTCTAAAAATTTATTGTTCCTTTGTTAAGGTGTCATATAAGCCCAAGTTCTACTTACCTCTTTGAGTTATTCATCATGGGGTGCTCCCATGTGTAAGCACCGTGCACCTGTTAATAAACCTTGGTTTGCTTTTCTCCTGTTAATCTGTCTTTTGTCAGTCTAATTTATAGGGCCCAACCAGAGAACTAAAATGGGTGGAGGAGAAAGGATTTTTCCTCACCCATATATGTATACTGTCATCCCTGTTTCCTACATGAAGCCTGTGGAAGGCATTACTAATCCATCACGGCGCTCTTTCCTGTTAAAACCGAATCTATCAGAGTGTTCTCAAGAAAGTTACTACCCACTGATAGGAATTTTCCAGAGAAAGGAAACATAATTAGCTTCCTGACCTAAGCATCTAAGACCATGGTTAGAAATAAGGCCCAGATCCAAGCTAGTAGCAGTAAAATGGCCAGGAAATTGGGAAGCCCAGCGTTGAACTGTACAACCAGACAATGAAACTGATGTAGAAAATGTCATGACCATTTGAACTTAGTTGGCAGGGCTCTCAGCCTTCCAGAGGTGAGCTACCAAGACACTGAGGTGTTCAGTAAAAATAAACTGTGTCCTTACCTTGAGGGTTTCCCCCCCATTTTAATTGAGAAATAAAAGAATGACATCATCTATCATTACAAGGCACAGAGTGAAAAAATGAGTGAAATCATATGGTATTTGTCTTTCTCTGTCTCACTTATTTTACTCAGCGTAATACCTCTAGTTCCATCCATGTTGTCGCAAATGGCAAGATTTCACTCTTTTTAATGGTTGAGTCATATTCCATTGTGTGTGTGTGTGTGTGTGTGTGCGTGTGTGTGTGTGTACACATACATACATATATCTCACATCATTTTTATCTATTCATCTATTGATGGACACTTGAACTACTTCCATAATTTGGCTACTGTAACTAATGCTGCAATAAACAAACGTGCATGTATCTTTTCAAATTAGTGTTTTTGTTTACTTTGGGTAAATACCCAGTCGGGTGATTACTGGACTGTAGGGTATTTCTATTTTTAACTTTTGAGGAACCTCCCTGCTATCTTCCACAGTGGCCGCACACACGGGCACTGCATGATAGTTCCTTTTTTTCCATATCTTGCCCATACTTGCTTCTTGTGTTTTTGATTTTAGCCATTCTAACAAATGTGAGGTGGTATCTTGTGGTTTTGATTTGCATTTTCCTGATGATTAATGATGTTAAGCATCTTTTCATGTGTCTGTTGGTCATTTGTATGTCTTCTTGGGAAGAAATGTCTGTTCACGTTCTTCTGCTCCACTTTTAAAATCAGATTGTTTGGGTTTTTTTGGTGTTGAGTTGTATAAGTTCTTTATTTTGAATATTAACCTCTTAATGGATATAACATTTGCAAATATCTTATTCCATTTATCAGGTTGCCTTGTCATTTTGTTGATGGTGTCCTCTGCTATGCAAAAGATTTTTATTTTGGTATAGTACCAGTGGTTAATTTTTGCTTTTGTTTACCTTGCCTGAGGAGACACCCTGACTGTATCTGGTGGGAATTTTTTTAGAGGCAGAATGTTTTTACCATGACTCCTGACATGGTAAAGACGAAGTTGGGGTACTGATATGCCAACAGTGTTTTAGCCATTTGGCCAGACCACTCTGGAGAGGTGAGTGCATTCTCTTTAGACACTTTCCTCCCCCCAGTGGCCTGGGCAGAGAAGCAAGGGGTTTTCCACGGGCAAGGATTCACAGCATAGCTGGTAGGTGTCCTGAAGCCATTTATTACTCATTCCTAAACTGCTCACATGTGGGAAAGCCAATATGGAACCAGGAGCGATACCTTGGGGCTCAAAGCACACCCCATTTCTCTCCCTCTGTGATCTCTGGTCTGCCTTAAAAGAGCCTCCGTTTCATCTTGAGAAGTACCATCCAGACCTGTGATGGTACAAGTTTTAGGTGTGCTTGCAGTCCCTCTGCCCTTGGTTTGACCATACTTCTTCAGCTTTGCTTTGCGAATGCGCCTCATGTCCAGATTCAGACAGTTCAGCTAATTGTCCTGGAAGCCTATTTTCGGAGTTAGCATTGCTATTTGGATGTTGGAGGTGGGTGGGTGAGGGTGGAATGCTATTTGGAACAGCGGCAAATTGTATATGGCCATCGTATGTTCTTTGTCAGGAATCCCTGGAGACATTTTGTGCCTTTACAAACTCCGATGGGACACAATTTGTCTGAAAGACAGTGTTTCAGCAGGTAGGGCATTTGATGTTTCCATTCTTATTACTACCTATTTTAACTGTTTAGGTAGGGCTAGCTTCTGGCATGAGGAGAAGGTGCTTGCTACATAAGCTACCCTTTTAAAAATCTGGAAATAGGCCTGCCATAGATCTGTCAACCTGTCTGAAAGTCCCCACTGCTTTGGGTAAGCATGCCTCTCTTGAAAAATAGAATTGTGGAGGTGATGAAGAGGAGGCCCTGTGATCAGATGATCCTGACTTTTCCACCCACGTGCTGTGAGATCTAGGGCAAGTCACTTCCTGCGTCTGGGTTTCACTTTCCCCACGTGTGGAAGGTGGGAGCTACTGTCTAAGTTCTCTTCCCGTTGGCAATCATACTGTATGATTCCAACCAAGCTCAAGGCTTGCTCTTTCTTGGCACCCTTCCTAGTCAATCCACCTCCAGGTGATCTTTTCTCCTTCTGAGTCTCTGCCATGTCGTTCCATCCTTGGTCTTTTGCATCACCTTGGATCGCTTTCTATATTGTCAGTGTAAGTAAGTAGTATTGCTTGAACAAAGTTATAAGCTCTTTAAGGGCAGGAATATGCTTCCTGTGCCTCCTAAAGCATCACTGCATAATTCTAGGCTGATAAAGGTAATTGGCTGGAATTGTTAATTTAAATAGCCCTGATTATTTTCTATTTCATAAGAAGACTGTAGTAATCTAATAATTCTCAATCTCCTCTGAGGTAAACATAGTCAAGTCTCAGGTTTTTTTTAGTTAATAACGATGATATCTCTGAGGCAACAACTAACAGTTTCCAGAAAATTTTTACATTCATTATTTCATTTTAACACTTCTCAGAAACTCTGCAAAGTAGATAGATGGTATCAATGCGACTATCTCCATCTTCTACCTGATAAAATTTGAGTGCAATTTATTGAATATCATGCAGGTATTTAATAGATATGGGTCTAGCATCCAGGTATGCTGAATCCAAGTTTAATGTTTTTTGCTTTGATGTTTCTTGTGAATGATAAAAATCATTTATATGGATTACAATGAAAGGGGCTAAAATAAGGAATGCGGATGGGGGAGGCACAGTATTGGCTAGGCTTTAGGAACTCAGCTTTTGGGCTCTTATTAAAGATTTGGGATTAAATCTCTGATCTAGATGTCACTAATTGCTAGTGGTATGACCTTGGGCAATCTAAACTTTCTGGTCCTGACTTCCCATCCTTAAAATAAAGATTACAGTAATACCACTCCAAAGAATTCTGAGAATTAAATACACATAAGGAATTTAAATGGCCTGGCACATACACAGTGGTGCTTCATAGCTATTAACTATCATGAGTGTCACTACATGACATTAGATCATTAGGCAGAGTAGCCTTGGGTAATTACATTTGTGGAAGAGACTTGTCCTTCTTATGCCATCAATATTTTTGATTCTTTGAGTTATCCTAAATTGGCTAAATTAGGTCCTTATGGAACTGCTGTTATTCTGAGCATGACTAACTATGGAACACACAGATTCTTGTAAGAGGTTGAGAGGACTAATGGAAGACATTCCTGGTGAATTCATTCCTAGTCTTGTGTATCCCAATACTACTATCCCAAATTACTTCTAATGAAGGATGAGTTTTTTCTGTGAATTTCCTCTGTTAGAGGCTGATACTTTTGTAAAATGCAATAAAAATAGTGCGGCAACATTAACTTGATGTAAATGTTTCTCAGTGCTTACTCTCAGTTTCTATTTTGATGTCACTGTGGACAATGTAGGGACCATACCCAGAGAGGCACTGGTCTATCCAGAGTCCTTCCAAGCTAGCCTCTCCATGGCCACGGTATAGCTGGTCTGATGTTGGAGCACTCCCCAAACCCAGAAATTAAACTCAGGTTGCGATACATTTTAAGGGTAGAAAATGTTTTGCTATTCTATCTAGTTTAAGAAAAGTTCTCCTGAGGGGCGCCTGGGTGGCACAGCGGTTAAGCGTCTGCCTTCGGCTCAGGGCGTGATCCCGGCGTTATGGGATCGAGCCCCACATCAGGCTCTTCTGCTATGAGCCTGCTTCTTCCTCTCCCACTCCCCCTGCTTGTGTTCCCTCTCTCGCTGGCTATCTCTATCTCTGTTGAATAAATAAATAAAAAAAAAAAAGAAAAAAAAAAGAAAAGTTCTCCTGAGATGCTGCTTTTCTGATAAAACATTTGTGGTCAGGCTTGGAAGTTTAATTACCTGAGAGTAAACTGAAAGATTCTAATCCAATAATGTAGCACAATTCATCCAGTAAAATTCTTAATAAGTGTGGGATGGAGGATGAAGATGAGGACTCACTGTTGAATTAAACTGTGGTAATTTTCTGAAGGATGAGCTGCCCCAGAAAGCATTGAGCTTGATTACTTAGTCTCTAATTTGGAAAGTGGAGGTGACAAAAGATTAGTGAAATGGTGGGAGAGCCAATAATCGGAAGGCAAATGAAGCCAACTGTACTGGGAAGTGTGAGGGAGTATCAGCATTGGTGTCATCAAGGATTTGGTAGAATGGTGGGTAGGTGGTCTTTGTCTTCTTATCCTGTGACCTCAGGCAATTTTTATATGTTCATTTTATTCATTCAACAAGTATTTATTTAGTGACTTCCTAGTTTTTTGTTTTTTAATGCATTACAGATAAAGGAATAAGCAAAGTGCCCAATTTACAGTCTGTTGGGGAAAACAGATAATTTAACATGTATTTGTGGGCAAGAGTGATGCTATGGGAGCATATATCAAGGAAGTCTAACTCAGTTTCTGAGGTCAAAGAAAGATTTTCTTCAGAGGAATTATCCAGATAGAGGCAAGAAGTTTCTAGGAAGAGGAAACAGCATATGCAATGACCCTGAAGTGTGAGAGAGTTTTATGTATTTTTAAGGATCTGAAAGATGCCCAGGGTAGCTAGAGAAAAAGGGGGGGGGCTTAAGATGTGGCAGAAGATACAAAAAATATTCATGAAGAGCCTTGTAAACCATGGGTTTGGTACATTATCCTGAGCACAAAAGGAGCCCAACAAAGCACTTTGAACAGGAGTAAAAAGTGGAACAATGACATATGTGTTGTAGAAATATTACTTTGGCTGTTAGAGAATTTGGAGCTTGGGAGTCCCAGGGGATGATCACTGATGAAGATCTGAGCAAAGGTGGTAGTGGTAATTAAGGGTGGAGAGAAAGGGAGTGAGCATAAACACGCAGGATTTGAATTTGTGGGATATGGGTAGTGAAGGGAGCAGGAGAAGGTAGCTGTCAGGTTTCTGGGTTGGGTGACTGCATAAATAGGGATGCCATTCACAGAAGGAGGCCCCGGTGTGTGTGTTTGGGGGCAGGTAAGAGGTTTGGTTGGAAGTTGCGTTCCACTTTTGCAATGTTGACTCTGAGGTGGGAGATCTAAGGGGAGATGTCCAGAAAGTGCTTTTTTCCCTTCCGCACAGGGCTTAGCACAGTGCTGGGTAAATTGGCATGTTGACTTGAAACACATATGAATGTGCAGCCACATACATGCAAACATGCCAAACAGGCATTTCTACATAGAGGTGCTGTAAAATAGAACGTGGAAGGCTGTGGAGATGCGTGGCACTAGATGGTATGTAGGTGACTGTCTGCTTACTGTAAGGTTGACTTTATCAAGCACATATGTATGTGGACACAGAAGGCATGGTTGCCATCCCTTGACAACATCACTCAGAGTCAGAATGACTCCTGCCAGTCAAACCATCAGTTTGGTAGGTCCATCTCTTTCAATGAGTGATTTCTTTCTCTGAGGGTGACTAGCTGTGAGTGAATTATGTTGACCTTGATTGTGAGCAGATGTTCTCAACCTCCATTGACTTGGAGCTCTGTCTCAGAAGATCATCAAAAGCCCCAAATAGGAGACACATCTGTGCTGGTGATTGTTGGACCTCCCACCTTCCATGACAGCTGACCCCTTGGTAGCCTATGTGTTCTCATTCTGGATTGGCAGAGCAGTTTGCAATTGCAAAGACTTCTCAACACTACTGGTGTGAATCATTCCTTGCTAAGGAAATTCAGTGATTACCTGAATTTAACATATGAGAAAACCAAGAGGGAGGACACAAAGAAGAGACCAGAACAAAGAGATGGGCAGGCACGTCACTGATAAGACCTGATAGAAGGACTGAAACACCTATGTAGGGTTGGGAAACCTGAGCCCAGATGGCCAGACTAATGGATTCTGTGATCAGTTTCTTTTTATTTTGTTACTTCATTGATGTCCTCTTTTGTTCCAGGAGGTTTATTACCCTGGGTCATTTCACGTATTTTTTTCTCTCCTTATTCTCCAAAATGAGCTTTCTTCTTCTGCCCTGTGTTCTTCCCTTTTGGTGTCATGCCAGTGGAGTATATCTGATTACATAAACCACTTCAAGACTGAGTGGTTTATTTTGTGATCCTTCTAAGATAATTTCTTTTTCATTCTAAAAAATCTTCAAATATTAAGGAGTGAATAATGGGTGACTGCCAGGCTTCACCTTGGCAGAGGAAATAATATTGGCTGGGGGATTTTCCTGTCAGGTCGAGCTGATCAGAGGAACTTCCCTCCAAAAGAAAGGAAGGGACAGGACGCTTGGTGGTGCCATTGGTTGAGCATTGGACTCTTGGTTTTGGCTCAGGTTGTGAGCTCAGGGTTGTGAGATCAAGCCCTGAGTCAGGCTCTGCATGCTTGGAGTCTGCTTAGGACTCTCTCTCCCTCTCCCTCTGCCCCTCCCCCCACTTTCTCTCTCTCTAAAATAAGTAGTTAAATCTTAAAAAAAAAATGAAAGAAGGGAATAAGTATTTGTTACTGTTATCAACAAAATTAATAATGCATTCTTAAAACTTAGTACATACCAGATGAAAAAATACCAAATTTTCTATATCTGAAAAAACCTGACATACGTTTTTCTGTATTTAGTTCCATTTTCATTTCTCACTATAATTTTGTATTTTTAGTTGCATTTTAAAGCTGATTTATTGAGACATGCATGATGTGTGAAAAGATAAACTTATTTAATGTATACAACCTGATGAATATAGAGATAAGTGTACATGTGTGAAACCATCACCACAATCAATGCCATAAATATATTCATCACCTCCAAAAGTATGATTTTTGGAGGTTTAAATAATATGGCTGTGTTCACACTCATGTCCTTTACCTGGTAGACAGAGAAGTAAATAGCAGGAAAAGAAAGACTAAAAAAAAAAAATTGCATGTGATAGCTTGTTCTCTTAAGACAGGTGGCATGCATAGTGATTAAGGCCGTGGACCCTGAAGCTGGACGGCTTGGGCTTGATCCTAGCTCTGCCTCTCACTGGCCATGTGGGCTTGGACAAGTGCATGCATTCTAAATCGCTTGATTGAATTCCTATGGAGTACACCATAGCTAACAGATTGGGGACCGCCCCCTGAGCCATCTTCTTGTAGCCGAGAGAGCCTACTGTCTCCCGACACCTCCAGGGCAATTTATTGAGCCCATTCTGTGCTCCCCCTACTGTTATAAATACTTTGTCCGTATTGACTCATTTGATCCTCACAGCACCGCCATGAAGGGGGTCCTGCTATCACCCCTCCTTTATAGGTGTGGCTGAGACTGTCTTGCCCAAGTTCCTATAGCTGGTAAGTGGAGGAGCAGGTGCTCCTGCTGGAGGTTGTGCTCCTAACCACTCCTCCTTCCTACCTCAACTTCATAAACCCATCTTCAGGGGCCTTTGCAGCCTGCATGCATGAACCACTCACCTTACATTCTCGCGCTTCCAGTGATGGGGCTCCTCCGACGAACTCTTATCTCCTGACCGGTCTTGGCCGTCCTTGCCTGCCCTCCCTCATGAGGTTATTAAGATGGGTGCACGGCTCACAGTGATTGATGGCCTGAACGCGGATCATTCCGTACCTCTCTTGGCTCATGGTAAATATTTACTTTTTGTTACACAGGAACAATGAGGTTTCATACAGGAGATGGATGTCGAGCGTATATATAATATTATGCTTGTCTGAGTCCTTTGAACAGCCAACTCTCATTTCCCTGGGCTCACTCAGGGAAGGGGAGGAGGGGCTGCAAGGTGAGTTGTTTGACTTTTCAGAGGACGCTCCAGAGGTGTGCAAACTGGTTGGCTGAATTTGTTGGTCTTTCCACCCCCCCCCAAACTGAAGGGCTAGAAACGTGGTCTCTCAATAATTTAAGAGGTGGTCAGGAGCCATCAGTTACACACATTATCAATGGTTCCATTACATACCTAACATTATCTCTTAAATTGATTCACGTTATAAACACTGATACATAATTTAGCTCTGCCCTAAGCGGTAATGTCCCCACATCTTAGATGCAATATGCTAATTTTACGAATGCCTATTGTAACATCTATAGAACTGTTAAAATGGAAAATGCTCCCTCGTGTCTTTGTGACTGTGCCTCACCAGGGCTAGCTGACAGGTGACTTGTGGGCAACTCTCAGCCCTGCCGCCTTCTTACTCTGTGACTCCGCTAAGGTCGTGCCTTTTCCGGAGCCGCCTCCTCTCCATCTGCCAAATGCGGCGGGCTCTGAACACTCCATCTTTCTACTCTTAGTTTTCTCGCTCCAGCTCGAGGTAATGTTTATCACAGAAAAAAAAAAAAAAGAGTTCATGTAGGCAGACAGGTTAATCTAAAAATTTTTCTCACTTACATGAAGGCAGTTTCCAATCTTTACCTTGGAAGTAGGTTGGTAGTTCTTGTCATTCATCTATTATTGCTACTCAGGAAATACATGAGGAGCGATGAAGCTGCTGAGAAGCTCTGTGATGTGGTTAGAATAGAGTCAAAGTTGAGGGGTGGGGGGAGGGAAGGGCGCAGAGGGAGCGCAGCTGAGCGAACTACTGAATTGCAATTCTGCAGCCATCCCTTGAACGCTGGCTGATTGATGGCCTTGTAGTCCCTGCACTCCGCCCACCCCTCCCCCCTTGCCCGTCATCTTTGGACCCCCTTCCCCTTCATTTCTCCTTTCCTCCCTCCCTTTCCTTCTCGACTCATTTTCCATGACTGCCATTAGTCGTGCATTTCTCTGTTCACACAGACCCACACGGTAAGCCCGATACTGTGTAATCTATGGGGGGATCCCTTCCAAAGAAGCTTCTAAGAATGCTTTTGTCCAAAAGCACTGGCTCTGTAGTGCTGAGTTGAGAACTTGGGCAAGAGGAAGATTGGTTTTGATCCCAGAGTGCCCTCTCTCTCCTTCCCTCCCCTCCCCTCCTTTGCCCTCTCTCCAGGCTGGAGCCTCTGCTTGCACAGCACAGCGTGCTTCTGGCACCCTAGTCCCTGCAGAGCTTGCCCGCTGCGTCCCGCGGCTCTGCCATAGCTACAGGGGCCTTTGGATTCATCCTCGCTAAGCCCCTATTTTATACGTGAGGCAGCTGGGATTCAGAAAGGGGAAGACTCTGCCTCAGTTTACTGTAGTTTTGTGTAGAGGCAGGAAAGTTACCAGAGTGTTGATCCTGAGATTCCCAGAACCCACTTCTTGCTACCCCATGGCTTTTGCTGAACACGTCCTGCCTCTGGTGACTCTATCCTGACAGACTCTTGTTAGGATTGTGTTTTTGTCCTTTTCTGATGATGCTTGGTAATCTCTTCTGTGCACTCAGATTTGTATTTACTTAGTGCATTGTTAAACTGGCATTGTGCCATTTTCCTGTTGTTTCTTTCTTTTTTTTTTTTTTTAAAGATTTTATTTATTTACTCGACAGAGATAGAGACAGCCAGCGAGAGAGGGAACACAAGCAGGGGGAGTGGGAGAGGAAGAAGCAGGCTCATAGCGGAGGAGCCTGATGTGGGGCTCGATCCCACAACGCCGGGATCACGCCCTGCCGAAGGCAGACGCTTAACCGCTGTGCCACCCAGGCGCCCCCGTTTTCCTGTTGTTTCTAAGCATGAAAAGGGCAGGGAGGTACCTCTCTTTTCACAGATGACCCTCAGTTCCCACGACATGGGAATAACAGCTCTTAGTGGGCACTTATCTTGGGCTGTGCTCTGTTCTGAACAGTCCATGTGTCTTAACTGAATCCTAACACCCCCGTGAGACAGGTGCTATGGATACCATCCCCATTTGGCAAACGGGGAAGTAAAGCATGACAGGATTAATGTACCCAAGTTCCTATGGTCAGTAAGTGGCAGAGCTGGGGTTCAAATTCAGGTAGTCTCATGCCAGTCCTCATGCCCGAGGACACAGCTTACCTACCACCTTGTACTGCCCGTCACATAGCAGGTACACAAATACATACTGACTTAATGCTTTTTCTTGACGGCCCTATGCAGAGAACGCGCTTCCTTCCAATGGCAGTGAAAACCAGGTGTGTGTAAGATTTTTATGGAGTAGGAGGGAAGAATATTCGTTTTTGAATTAGGAGGTCTCTAACTGTAGCGAGCTTGTGATTTTTCCAGGGTGGTCCTTAATGCAGACTTCTTGGCCCTACACTAGACCCATTACCTGCCTCGCTGGCAGGGGAGCCTGGGCATCTGAACTGTTGATTGCCATCTAGGTGATGGCTGTGCATGTGGCCAGGGTGACATTTTTGAGAGATAGTCCTGCAGGTTGTTCACTGAATAGGTCCACCTGAGGCACGGTACGCTACCTGCTGCAAATCTGAA
This sequence comes from Ailuropoda melanoleuca, assembly GCF_002007445.2. Classification (NCBI taxonomy): domain Eukaryota; kingdom Metazoa; phylum Chordata; class Mammalia; order Carnivora; family Ursidae; genus Ailuropoda; species Ailuropoda melanoleuca. Next base: position 101,658,369 of record NC_048220.1, on the reverse strand, counting down.
GTCGGCGCACCCATTTCCGCCTCTTCTGCTTCCCTTACTCGGGAGCAGGTTTTGGCTCGTTAAGTAACAAAGCCTCATGTACAGCAGTCTAGTGGGCTGGGGGGTGAAGCCGACACTGTAAGCAGCAACTGGTTAAGTGGCTGCCATTGGACCTGCAACTGCTGAGTTAGAGGGCATGTTTAGCCCTTCCTTTGATGCTAAAGCAACGGGATGGCTTCTCCTCTTCAGAGCACGTCAGTACAGTTTGGTTGTCAGAGGGGTCGGTAGTGAGATACTGATCAGTTCAATCCGACGTAGGGGAGGAGACGTCCGTGAGACGAGACGGCACGATAGGGACCTGCTCTTTCACATTTGGACATTGTGGTTTGCATGCACTGCACCAAACACGAAAGTCTTCCCCTGGCTGAGAAGAGGTGCATCCAAAAGCATGGGACACAGCCATTTGAATGGCTGGTCCCGTGTTACGTGTGCACAGGGGTGTTCTGGTTGTTTTAGTGGCTAAGTACTCTCTGCTCTCCATGGACGCCATTCACAGAAAACTCATATCTACTCTTCTCTTTCTCCCACTTGTGCTATTACCTCATCGTCTTCTGCACCCATGCACCTGTCCATGTAACCACCAAACACTTGCCAAGCACCTGCTTTATTCTAGGTACTGTTTCACATACTGGGGGCTTAGCGCTGAACACACAAAGAGGCTGTTCTTATGGAGTTTTCATGGAGAGACGGACTCCTGGTCTTTTTTGTTTCCTGTTACCCTGTTTCCCAATCATTTCTCTGTAACTGGTAAATACTTTACTGTCCTGTTCTTTCCTTTTGCAAGATAAATAGGCGAGTGTCCTACTCTCTTGCTGAGATATTTTATAAATACAATGAATATGTGTGTGTAATGGATGTGTGTATATATATATATATATATACACATATATACATATATATACATACACACGTGTAACACATACAGCGTATGTATTTAGCAAGCAAAGGTTGACTCTGAAAGGTCAGGGCCATAATACATTTTTTTCAACAAACGTTTTTTGGTGCCTACTATGCATTTATCACTAAGTGAATAAAGTCAGTTTGGGGCTCAAGGAACCTCTTCCCACTTCCTCAGTATGGGCCACATCCCTACTTTTCAGGGTAGGTTTATGAGAAGGAATGGCCGGGTGGGTGCCTGCCTGTCTCTCTTTATTCATGTCATGTATTAGAGTCATGGAAAAAGAAAAGGTCCAAATGTGCTCTCCACTAAAAGAACAGATAATTAACCCCAATGGAAAACCATGTTCTACGTAAAGGTCAATAATTTATTTCACATTAGAAGGTTCTAAAAACCAACAAGGCAAATCCCTGATACCATCTTGATGTGGACATGGTAGTTCTTAACCGTACCCCTCAAGGTCCCCAGCTATAAAACACAGCATTTTGAGAAATGTATTGACAACAAATTAGCTTAGATATATTGCAGATTATTGATTTCAGCATTCAAAGGTTAATGAGGTTTGTGCCTTCATTCAACATTTCTGCTCTGGGGAGAATAATGAGATAGCCTGAAGACACAAATCATTCAATTAAAATAAAGAGGAGGCTATATGTACGTCCTGGCTGGGTTTGGATACTCCACCCCCCACATCCCTTCCTCTTTTTTTTTTCTCAACATCGTCTAATTTCTCAGGTGATTTTCATTTTTGCATGGGAAGAGATGATTAGGGGGATCCCAGGCAGTGCTGTTACACATCATAGATGATTCCCTCATGGACTCTTACGTGGAGAAGTGAAGCTAATCTACACAATCTATCAAGGTATCTTTCTCCCGATACACCTACAGACATCTCAGTGTCTCAGTGGTAGAAATGCAAATTGATTGATGCTCATTTACATACTCCAGACTGATAGGAGGATCCAAATACGTTATTGCAAGTAGGAGGTATTGAGTTTCCAGACACTAGCTAGTAGCCTTTTAGCCAGTGTGATGCTGAGTTTAAATAACTGCAAACCATTGTTTCTCTTTGATTATTGAAGATTTTCTGGCTTAACAATCTATTTGTAAATAGTTTCGCTTCCGTTTTTACCTGCGCTAACATGGGATTTTTACAGAGCACAAACTTTACTTAGTTCATTTATTTAATTCTGGCTAAGATGGTAAACCATTTGGAGATCTCGGGGTCTATACTTTTCCTAAGGTGTTGTGTTAAGAATGCCACAGCCTGGGTAAGCAAGGGATCGCTTCTCTTCTGTCTGCATCTGACCCAAAGCCTTCATGAGACATAAGCGTGGCTCTTGTGGAGAGCCACTTGGGGACAAAATAGAAAGTTCTTCTTTGAACAGTAAGTTTCTGTCTACCCAAAGACAAATTACGTCTTTGCTTGGATATTCTTCGGGTAGTTTCTCTTTGGTTTAGCTTTTCTAGGGGCACACATGGAAAGCAAGTTACTGGACCAAGTTAATGTTTTAGTCATGGAATGTTGGGGCTGGAAGGAAATATGAAGTTTATCTGGGGCCTTCCCTGCATTTTGCCACTGGGGAAATGTAGAAAAGGGAAGTCTCAAGTGCAAGGCTGTGAAAAAAAGAAAAGCCAGCTCTCTGATTCTTCTCTCCACCAGAAAATCCAGGTGCTCCAGTCCCATCCTGATAAGAACCATTCTCAAAGCCCTGAGGCTGTCTTCTCCCCAGATTCATTATTGGGGGGGGGCATAGATTATTCTGTAGCTTCTTCGTCTGCCTAGCAGCTGCAGATGTTGCCATGGAACCACTCAGAATGCATTTTGATTGCAATGGGGCACACTGGATTGTTGATAAAGGTCAGTGTAAATGTAATTCTTTAGAGTATGTGCACAGTTAGTAAAGCTAAAATTTGGAAAACATTGAAGATGTTGGAACCTTAGGCTCTTCATTAGAAAATGTCCTAGAAGGATCTAGCCCAGCTCACAACTTCCTGTGTCTCAATCCTCTTTGTAACAATCCATTGGATGCCACTGAAAGCGCTAAATCCAAAGCCTAAAACACATTTCTTGGGTTTTTAATATTGGAAGACTTTCTATAATGGTGTTTCCTTCCTAGGAATTTTTATGCTCTCTGTCTCTGAGTTAGCACCTGGGAGCCCGGCTTTTTACTGATGGTGCCTACACTATGTAACATGGCCACCAAAACCTTGCCATCATAACCTGAAGTGTGAGGAAGTGTTAACCAGGTAGAGAGGCAGAAGTGTGTGCTATATATAACAAAATAGGTGAAGGCCAAGGGTTGAAGAGAACGTGATGCAGTGGAGGAACTGGCAGAAGTTCATTCGGACTGCAGTAGAGAACAGAGGGGGAAGGTTGGGAAAATGAAGGTACATAAGAGGTATGGGCGGCTCATGAGGGATTGTCTGTAAGCCACAGTAAGGAATTTCAATTTTATTCCAGGAGTATCAGGGAGCCACTGAAGGGCAGAATAATGCACTTAAATAGTAGAAATAGCACTTGTCTTTCCATCAAAGCATAACTGTTAGAACCAGGTAGCTGTTTTCCATAAAAGAGCCAATGGGACATAAAGACTGATTAAAGAAGCCGAGGTTAGAGGCACCATCTGTGTTTGCAAACAAAATAGGAGCTCTCTACTTGTGACTGCGGTGTGTTTGACTGCCTCTACACCGTTCCGATACATGCCAGAAGAAACAATGAAGCCCCACCTACCCTGTTTTTGTCATTCTTACCTCTGTAAACACCACAGTCTTGTTTTCACTGGCTTCTCTCCTTCAGCTCTGAGACCTGAGTGAAAAGGGCACTGCTGTCTGGGCTCTTTTGCTGTCCATCAGTGTTTTGATTAAAGTCACTCAGAGGCCCTTTAATTTGAGCAGAACAGATTGAAGTCTTGACTAACCAGGCCCAAGTTTTCAAGGGGCAGGAGTGAGTCATTTCTGCTGGATTCATGCACTACTTCTCGTCTCTGAAAAAGGGAAGAATGCAATTTTCTACTGAAATTACACCTGATTACAGATCATCACACCACTGCCCAGTGGACCCATTCCTCCCTTGCTTTATGTGCCTGAAGCTTGTGTGTTGTCAGAAGGAAGTAGGCAACTGAGGAGAAGGGCAGGTTTACCCCTGAAGCCCAAAATCTCAGCTGAATAAATTGAAAATACTAAATTACTTAGGATTTTCTCTTAGCTCAGCCAGAGGGTACAGGATTGGGGGTTCATCAGTGCCCTCCACTTTTCCTAAAACAGGAGGATAAAGTTTTTCAGGTTGGATATATAATTTCACTTTTATGTGCTTTTCCTTCTTTTGCTTAATGTCCTCAGATATTGCAAGACATATATATGGATAAGTGAGGGACAGAAAAATTTTATATTATCAAAATCTATTGAGGTGATGTGGGAGGAGAGACGTGATACAAGAGGTTTTAAAACATCCTCAATTTCCACACGTTTGAAGATTTTCTTGTCCTCTTATCGGTTTCTGGTTTGATTTCTTTATAGTAAGAGAATATACTCTGTGTGATTTAAATTATTTTAAGTTTTCTGAGGTTTGCTTTATGTCCCAGGGTATGGTCTGTCTTGGAGAATATTCCATGGGCACTTGAAAAGAATGTGTATTATATTTGTGGCAAATATAGAACGATGTATAGATTTATCAAATCACTCAGTTGTACATGGGGAACTAATGTAACATCGTGTATCAACTATACTCAAATAAAAAAATTATTTATAAAAAAGGACCAGTGATTACTGTTGATGCTCTAGGTAAAAGCCCCAATTCAGTAACCTCTTGAGCCTTTTTCACTCTGGGAAACAAACTGAGGGCTTCAGAGGGCAGAGGGGTGGGGGAATGGGATAGGCTGGTGATGGCTATTAAGGAGGGCATGTATTGCATGGTGCACTGGGTGTTATACACAAGTAATGAATCATGGAACTTTACATCAAAAACTAGGGATGTACTGTATGGTGACTAACATAGAACAATAAAAATATTATTAAATAAAAAAAATAAAATTTAAATTCAAGTAGCTAACATATCATTAGTCATCATTAGTTTCAGATGTAGAGTTCAATAATTCATCAATTGCATGTAACACCCAGTGCTCGTTCTCCTTTCAGAGGCATCTCCCAAAGCAGAATACCAAGCAAACTGTGGCATAAAGTCAAAAATCCTTGCTTTAGGAAAGATTTTTGAAGTCATCTCTCTGATTTTTATCTTATACCCAAATTTCTTAGATAATTGAGTATAATATTACAACCTAAACTAATAATAATTTCAACCAACAGGAAAAAAAAAAGAGAACTCTTGTTGGGAGGAATGTTCTATATATATCAATTAGATCTTGTTGGTGTTGTTAAATTCTTCTGTGTCCTTCCAGTCTTCTGCCTAATACTTCTATTAGTTGTTGAGAGTAGTATGTAGAAGTCTTTAGCTATAATGATGTATTTGCCCATTTCTCCTTTCAACTCTGTCAGTTTTTGCTTCATATTCTTGCAACCCTGTTGTTTGGTATATCTGCATTTAGCATTGCTGTGTCTTCTTGGTGGGTTGATCTTTTAATCATTATGTAATACTCTACTCCACATTTTGTAATTTTTTATGCCCTGAAGTCTACTTTTTCTTAGATTAAATGTAGCCCCTTCTGCTTTAAAAAATACTTTTATGATATCTTTTTTCTGTCCTTTTGCTTTCAGCTTACCTACATTGTTATGTTTGAAGTGAGTTTCATAGACAACACAATTGGGTCATGAATTTTTGTCCATTCTGGCAATCTTTGTCTTTCAATTAATGTATTTAGACCATTTACAGTTAAAGCAATGATTGATATGTTAGGACTCAGTTATTCATTTTATATGTTTTTTGTTTGTTTCCACTGTTCCTTGTTCCTCTGTTTCTCTTAATTTCTTATGGGTTACTTGAAGATACTACTGGAAGTTCTTCCCAGTGATAAAGGCAAGAAAAAGAAGCAAAAGCCTAGTATATTAGGACAGGAAAAAAAAACTCAAACAAAATAACTATCCTTTTCTGCAGATGACACAATTGTGATAATAACAAAGGCTGGTAGGGAGGTGGAGAAACTGGATTACTTAGACATTGTTGGTGAGAATGTAAAAATGTTAAGCATTCTAGAAAATAGTCTGTTAGTTTCTTTCAAAACTAAAAATGGACTTAGAGTACGATTCAGCAATTACACTTGTGCATATTTATCCCAGAGATATTAAAACTATGTTTGCAAGGAAATTGGACAAGCATGTTCATGGCAGCATTATTCAGCCAAAACCTGAAAACTACGAAGTAATTTTTCATTGGTGAATGGTTAAACAAACCATGGTTTAACCATACTATGGAAAACTTCTCCGAAATAAAAAGAAATGAGCTATAGATATTCACAACAACTCAACATGCCTTGGATGAACCTCGAGGGAATTACACTGAATGAAAAAGCCAGTTACATAAGGCTGCATACTGTATGATTTCATTTATATAACATTCTTAAAATAACAAAATTAGAGAGATAGAGGAAAGATTAGTGCTTGCCAGGAGTGAAGGTTGGGAGAAGGGGGTGTGGCTACAAAGGGATAGCACAAAGGAATTTTGTGGTGAGTATATCTTGATTTTAATAGTTGTTACACAAAGCTGCGCATGTGACAAAATTATGTAGAAATACACACACATTAATGACTGCATGTATCTGAATTAGGTCAATTACCACCTGGTTTTGAGATTATGCTATAGTTACCCAAGGTATTAACATTGGCGGGGACTGGGTGAAAGGTACACAGGTCTGTTCTGACTTTTTTCTTTGCAACCTCCTGTGAATCTATAACTATTTCAAAATAAAAAGTTAAAATATATTTAGCTTTGAATATATAAATTTTCATAGACATAGACTATAATATTACAACTTAATGTAAAAATCCCTCAATTATTTTCTTCTCAGTTCCTTGTCCTTATCAGGCCACCTGGGGTTGCAGATGGAGTCTAGGAACTAGAATGAGGGGAGATGATCCCTTGCAGAGTGGTCTAGAATCCATTTTTAAAGTTATGGTGAATTGAGGCACCTTGGTGGCTCAGTTGTTTAAGCATCCTACTCTTTTTTTTAAAAAAGATTTTATTTATTTATTCGACAGAGATAGAGACAGCCAGCGAGAGAGGGAACACAAGCAGGGGGAGTGGGAGAGGAAGAAGCAGGCTCATAGCGGAGGAACCTGATGTGGGGCTCGATCCCATAATGCTGGGATCACGCCCTGAGCCGAAGGCAGAAGCTTAACCGCTGTGCCACCCAGGCGCCACTAAGCATCCTACTCTTGATTTTGCCTTGGGTCATGAGAGCGAGAGCCCCATGTTGGGCTCCAAGCTAGATGTGGAGGCTGCTTAAGATTCTCTTTCTCCCCCTGTCCCTCCCTGCTCATAGTCCCTCTCTCTCTTAAAAAAAAAATTCTCTCCCTCTCTCTCTGCCCCCCCACTCTCTCATTCACTCTCTCTCTCTCGAAAAAGAAGATATGGTGAGTGAGGGGGTTAATTTAACAACCTGGGAAGGTGGATTTGAGACAATTTGTGAAAAGACTAGTGTAGTGTGATGTTTCCCAAATTTTAAGGTGCATTAAGGGGGAGGTTAATGGACCTCACTCTGAGAGATTCTCATTCCAATCTCTGTGGGGTATGTATCAAGAAATCTGTGTTTTACATAAACACCAGGTAATTCTGATGTCTGTGGTTCTCCAATCATATAGAACTACACTGACATGGTACATTAGTATCCTTTTGGGGTTAATATGAACTGGTATTCAAGAACTAATCGTGATGTCATTATTATCATCATTAATGATACCAGCAAATAGTAGGTATATCCTCAATAAAAATTTCTTCCCCAGGGACGATATGTTGGTAGTGTCACACTGAGATGTATCTGGCAAGTTATCATTTAGTACCATCAAGGCTTTGACAAGTTGGGTTTGGTGACGTTGTAGACACATGTGGAGCCTTCTTGAGGATTGTCGGTGGGAAGAGTGGTGTGAAGGGCTTGAGTCTGGGCCATTGGTCTGTTGATGGGAAGGTGTCACTGCCTTAGGCCCAGTGGAAAGTGCATTTAGATAGCTTACTGTTAGGTGGTTGACAGGTGGCATATTGGGAAGTGAAACTTCTTGAGGGAAGCCTACAAAAGGACCCCAAATTCTGGAAAAGTAGGAAGACATTAGAAATAATGTTGTTATGTCTTACCTCATGAGGGAAGTGTTCTCATATATTCATTCATCAAACATAACTAAGGGTTTATTGTGTGCAAAACAATGGGTGATGTGTTGGGGGTACATGTGATTTTTATCCTATGGGATAGGTAAAACAAACAGATGCTATCTGCCCTTGTGGAGCTCATAATTTAGTGGAGAAGACAGACACTGAAGGAATTGTTCATGTAACAAGCATTATAATACAAGAATTGAAGATACCCTGGAAGTGTATAAGAAGGGGAAATAACTTTGAGGGTGGAGGTAAGGATGCTCCCTAGGGACATGATATTTCAGCTGATATGATCAGGGAAGGAGTTGGCCAGGGCAGAACTGGGGAAGAGTGTTACCAGAAGAAAGTGTATATCATATCAGAAGGCCTCAGACAGAAGGGAACCTGGCATTTTGAGGAGGTGGAGAAGTTCAGTATGGGTGTGAGACAGATTATGAGGTAGGTTACAAGGGTAGGTGAAGGGCACATAAAGGTAAAGCTTGTAGGGCAGTGTCTGGTCCATAGCAAATAATGTCTGCCTTTGATATGGATGTTTTTATTATTAATTCTGGGGGCAGGTAGGAATTATTGAGGGTTTAAAGAGGGGGATGACTTGGTAAGATTTTCATTTTAGGTTGCGTAAATTTACTTCTTTTTAAATTTATTTTTTTAAAGATTTATTTATTTGAGACAGAGAATAAGTGTGCAAGGAGGAGGGGCAGAAGGAGAGGGAGAAAGAATCTTAAGAAGACTCCGTGCTGGGCATGGAGCCAGATGTGGGGCTTGATCCCAGGACTCTGAGATCATGACCTGAGTTGGAGAGTCAGATGCTTAATCAACTGTGCCACCCAAGTGCCCCTAGAGTTACTTTTTTGAGGACTATAACCTGGTGATATACCAAGAAGTGGAGAGACAGAGAATCTCTGTTGTTTCTCTGCATTCTGAGAATAGTTTGGTGAGTCTGGAAGTGGAATAGATCCCTCCCTTCTCTCATGCACTAATATTCAAGTCCAGGAAGCCTAATATGGATCCTGCCATTGGCCTTGCAGTAAAGCCTTTTATTTATTTGTTTTGAGGTTAGCTCCTGATCTAGAGAGTTTTATTTGAACCTTGTCATTGGTGGAAGCAATCAGCAAGTGGATTCCCCTATGAATCTGTAGAAGGAAGGACTTGGGGCCAACCTTTCAATAATTGGACTTACTGTCCACTTGGCATCTTAGGTTTGGATCTGGATCACAGGTTGTCTACTATGTGACCAGGGTATCCCACATTCTTAGCAGCGCCCTGGTTCCTTACAGAGGTCAGGCCTACAGCGCCCATTAGAGGATATCACTAAATGGTACCCTTAAAGGCCTAGAAGACATAATTGTACATAACACTGTGCCCTTCTGGCTTATGGCATGTTGTGTTTTACGTTCGAAAGAGTGGATCTAAAACTCCATGCCTTCTCATATAAAAGCAAATGAATGTGATAAGTCAGGTGAGGCCATCATTCCAGTAAATCAGGGTTGCCTTCTTTCCCAGAGTGTGTCTGTTGGGTAAATAGAATAACTACTAGGGCAAATATGGGGGAAATATTTTAGAAAAATTGAATAAACTTAAAGGTAGAAGTAAAATAAGGAGAATATGATAGATGTTTATTCTAAAGCATAAAAACAAATTCACTTGAATTAAACCAAGGTGGTAAGCTAACGGGTAATGTAGAAAAACCCAAATGTTTCTTTGAAATATGTGCCATCTAAACCACAAAATAAACAATGATGTTAAACAAAAAGGCAAATCAGGAAGAGGTAGGAGTCTGACGAAGTACTGTATATGAGTCTGGTTTTATACGGTGTTCTTTTTCTTTTTAGGGTGGCTACATTCCCTTTATGACAGAAAACCAGGAAGTGAGAGCCCACATGGCCAGCCATGTCCTTTCAGGCTGCCCTTCATGTTTCTGATGACCAGCAGGTTTTTTTTAGCTTTTGCGTGTCTTGACAAGAACCTTCATGCCATCACCTGGGAAGCCCCTGAATCGGAGCAGCTGTGGCCACTTTGGCCTCCACCGAGCTTCCAGGACAAGGTGTAGGGGTGTACAAAACTCTCTGAAGCATGACCTTATGCCAGGACAAGAGAGGTAGCTGCCAATCTTTAGGTTGAGCCTAATGCTACACTTACCTTAGATGGCTGAAGCTGCCAGGCTCCACACAACGAGGCAAATGTTTTGTTCTTGTCAATCCATAAAATTGTGATTATTAATTTTATGTGTCACATTGGCAGAACCACACTGCCCAGATATTTGGTCAAACATTATTCCGGGTGTTTTCTGTGAAGGTGCTTTTTTGGCATGAGCTTAACATTTAAATTAGTGGACTTTGAGTAAAACAGATTACACTTCATACGTGGGTGGGTTTTATCCAATCAGTTGAAATCCTTAATAGAACAAGGACTGACCATCCCCAAGCAAGAAGGAATTCTGCCATGGGGTACCTCAGTGGCTCAGGTGTTGAAGCATCTACCTTCAGCTCAAGTCATGATCTGGGGTCCTGGGATGAGGCCCCAGGTCAGGCTCCCTGCTCAGCAGGGAGTCAGCTTCTCCCTCTCCCTCCACCCCTTTCCACCACTCATGCTCGCTCGCTCTGTCTCTCAAATAAATAAATAAATAAAATCTTTTTTTTTAAAAGAATTTTTAAAATTTATTTGACAGAGAGGGAGACAGCCAGCAAAAGAGGGAACACAAGCAGGGGGAGTGGGAGAGGAAGAAGCAGGCTCCAGTGGAGGAGCCTGATGTGGGGCTTGATCCCAGGACCCTGGGATCACTCCCTGAGCCAAAGTCAGACGCTTAACGACTGAGCCACCCGGGCGCCCCAAATAAAATCTTTAAAAAGAAGAAATTCTGCCAATAGACTACTTTTAGACTTGAATTGTGACTTTTCCTTGAGTCTTCAGCCTGCTGGCCTCCCCCATCAAATTCTGGACTCAACTGATAACAGTGTCAAACAGTCAGTGAGATATGGCCCAGGAGTTAAGGACATGTGATTTGGAGCCAGGGAGGCCAAGTTTTGAGCCCAGCTCCACTGTTTACTATCTACATCATCTTGAACACCTGTACTTCTCTAAGTCTTAGTATTCTGTTTTGTAAAAACAGAGATAATAGTAGAACATACCTATATTTATTAAGAGTATTTTAGCTACAAGTGACAGAATGCAGCTCAAAAGGGCTCAAGCCAGTCAGTGCTTCTGAAACTTTAATGGGCATACAAATCATTGAGGGATCTTGTTGGAATGCACATTCTGATTCAGTAGGTCTAAGGCCAAAAAAAAAAAATGGAGGAGGACACTTGTTTGTTTTTTTTGTTTGTTTTTTGGCTTCAGACACAGCTGGATCAAGTGTTCAAATAACATTTTCCAGAATTTGTCTCTTGGACTTTCAGGTTCTGCCTTCCTCTTTGTTGGCTTCCTAGGCTTCTAGAAGTTCCAGAATTACATCTTGGCATTTTAAATAATCACAGAGAAGAAAGAACATGTTTCTCAGTAGTTCCAGAAGAAGTTCTTTCATAGATTTGGCTTTGTTTGCTCTCATTTGAATCACGGTTCACTCCAAAATCAGTCACAGTCATCAAGTGAACACAGTTCTTCCCTCCCCCTCAAGCCAAAGCTCTGTGGTCTTAGACTCCAAACTCTGTAGCCTTGAGGCATGCTGTTACCACCGGCCAAATTGAGCCAGGCTTTGGGAAAAACATGTTGGATCTTTGAAGCCACAGCTTTGGATCTAGTCTGCACAGTGAGATATTTTGCTTATTAAGTGGTTCCCATTAATGAAGTGTTTCCTGGGAGGTCTCCACAACTATCTTCTTTTTTTTTCCTAATTGAAAGTTTTAATTAAGTTTAAATTATACAATGTGACTATAAAATGGGAGAAATAAAATAGGATAAATAAAGGAAAACCTACAGAGGAAATTGATCTAGGGAAATGCACAATGGGCAGGCTAATGTGGGTGAGCTGAGATTAGATGGCTCATCTGTGAGAGGCACCTTGGCTCCTTGCTATAAGTAAATGACCTTCTCCAATGAATGGAATGGTATCCTAATGGCCTCAAAGGCTTAATGTACCTCCCCAAGTTCTTCCTTGCTGATTAGTAGGTCCACTGAGTATAATGCACGTCCCCATATACACAGAGTAAATGACTAGAAGATAAGAATGTAGAAAGAGTTATTAAACTTTAAACCAAGTTAACATTTATATCATGAACTTCTGCTTTTTTGTAATGTATTTTCTGACAGACTTAATTTTAAAGACTATGAACACCCCCAGCTTATTGTTCAAAGGCCTCCCTTCCAGAAATATAAATGATTAGATAATGACCTCAGTCACCTGAACGTGTTGGCAAGATCTTGGCTCAGATACAATTTCAGGAGGCTTAGCTAAAAGAAGCTCATTATGGGTACCAATGATTGGATTTTTGAGATTTTTCATTATGACTCATAGCACCACACATCAGTCACTGTGAGTCAGAATGAATAGCAAAAGCAAACATGTTCACATTCATCAAGCCAGTGTATTTGTTTCCTGGACTTTGGAGAACAGTTCCTGGGTGCTAAGTCAACCATGCTGAGTGCTGATTCAGAGTGAATGACTGGTCCACTTGGCAAGGCCAGTTTTATCCTCTTTTTGCCAATCACCCAGAAGAGTGCTTGGAAGTCACTGGCAACATTTATTTTCCTTGATGGATTCATTTAGCTCTGGCAAGAGAAAATGTTTTTGTGTTGCCTGTGGTTGTAGTGCAGAGCTCTAAGGGTGTGCGAGTAATTCCAAAATGGTCCTTTAGAAGTTCTGATCTTATTGGGTTGGTTTTAGATATTTAAATGAAGACAAGGGTTTTTATTTGCCCTTGGAGTTTGGTAAAAAAGGTAAAAAAATTTAGTTATTCCACTAAAATGCATTTATTTACCCAACACATATTTATTAAGTGACTGTTGTATGGTGGGTATGGCTAGGTACAGAGAATACCATGCTTTGATAAAATTGGACATAATTGCTTTCCACATGGAGTTTACGCTGTTTTGTGAGAATCAGATTAAAAAATACATGCATCTAGAATTTCTAACTGTGATAAGTACAATGAAGCAAAGGAATGGGGGGCATTGGGAAAAGATAAGAAACATAAATGCCTTATTTCCTAAAGGAATATTAATGATTCCCTCTTTAATCCATGTTCAAGTTACTAAAGGCCTCAGGCAATCAAGGTACTTTGGACATAGAATTACTCAACATTTGTTGGATTGTATGAAAATTTTGAATTATTATTTAATAATCATGTAAATTACCAAAATAGATAAAGAAGGTCAAGTATGTTTTAAAAAGTGAAATAAATATTTCCACTTAAAGTAATCCAATCAAAAATGAAATTTGTTCTGCTTCTAGGCTTGTTAAATGTAATTTAAATACCTTTGATCTGTGGGTAAGAATTATTTTTGTGTATTTGAAGAACTAAATCTGAGTTCCTTAACAGTGGTTGAGTAGCTTCTACTTTCCCCATACTTAGTGTTTATGCTCTATCAGCCTGTAATTTGTTATAATCATCACCATCAACACAATACCATGTATTTTGCAAAAATTTATTGAGCAAAGTTTTGGTTACCTCAAGCTGTCACAACAGAGCCACAAACGGTGTGGCTCAAACACAGAAATTCACTTTTTCATGGTTTTGGAGGCTAGAAGTCCAAGATCAATGTGTTGTAAGGGTTGGTTTTTGGTGAGAGCTCTCTTCCAGGCTTATCGATGGCCATCTTCTTGATCTTTCCTCATATGGTCTCTAGTCTGTGCAAGCACAGAGAGGGACTGAGCCCTGGTATCTCTTCTTCTTGTAGGAACCCTATTCCTACTGAATTAGGGTTTCACCCTTATGACTTCATTGAATTTTAATTACCTCCTTAAAAGCCCTATCTCCAAATACAGTCATACTGGGGTTAGAGTTAAAATATATGAATGGGGGGGTGAAATAATTGAGTCTATTATAAGCACCTAGTATGAGGCCAGCTTTATGCTGGGCACTAGTATACAGTGGTGAATAAGGCAATCACTATCTCTCCCTTCATCGAGCTTCCAGTTTAACTAAGTGGGTACACAATAAACAGATAACTGTATGAATATTTCATTTCTATTCTACGGAGTACATCTTAGGGAAAGAACAGATTATATGCAAAGACCAAAGATAGCACTTCTCCAGAAACTTTGGGTTTAACATTAAGGTAACCAAGAATAATGCTATGAATAGGTTCCTAATTTGAAATCTTGGAACAGATTATATGTGGTGGACAAAGAAAGATAATGAGCTGCAAAAATGGAAATTTAGAGTGTTTTTTTTCCTTTTAAAGAATAATGCTGTGTTTCCATCTCACATTGGGAAGTGCTAACTTTAATATAAAAATTCATGAGTGAAGGTTTCCTTTTATAACAATTGTTATGGCCAAAGGAACAGATGTTAGAGTGTTTTCTCCTTAATTATTCCAAGCCAATCATTCAGTTACCAAAATCCAGTCTTTGCTGTGAGAAACTGTATGAAAGAAGATGGGAACAATTGCCTAGGTGTTTTAGGCTGTTAGGCAGTCTGGGTATTTCCACTTCCCAAAACATCTCCAAACTGCCAGTCTTTCCCACATACCAGAAGCATAGGTTTTGTTTTGTTTTGTTTTAAAGATTTATTTATTTATGAGAGAGAGAGAGAGAGAGAAGGGGCAGAGGGAGAGGGAGAAGGAAAATCCTGAGCTAGACTCGCTGCTGAGCACAGAGCCTCAATTCCATGACCCTGAGATCATGACCTGAGCCAAAATCAAGAGTTAGATGCCCAACTCACTGAGCCACTCAGGTGCCCCCAGAAGCATAGTTTTTAAAAAATTATTTTTTTCCTATTAGATACCTTTCCTAACTCTTCTTTTGGTGTGCTTTGACTAAGTCCATAATCACAAACTGGACTTGAACTTTGTATGTAATCACAAGCTGTGCCAGGTCCTAAAAATGCATTTGTGTTGCTCAGCTGGCCTTGCATTCCCAGAGGAACTGCAGAGCCAGGATCCAGAAACACGGATAATAAAGTTCTGTTGTTACGCTCAGAGGTCCCTTGGAAAACATCATAGTTGCAATTCCTTCAAATCTGGGAAGTCTAGTGAGTTGAGTGTAACTCCCTGATGTAAATTTCCAGGTTGGCCATTGATGATCAGAACAACAAAGATTGAGGTCTCCATCCTCATGTTATCCTCTTTTACAATGATCACAGATTCAATCTTGAACCAGAATCAAAAAGGAAAAACTGAGAAAGAGGTCACAGAAGAATGTTCTCAGCTGAAATCAAATAACAAAAGAACTAAAAGAGAGAGGTGGGGAGGTAAGGAGGGAGAATCCATGAAGAAAACATTACAATGAAGTGTCTGTGCTGTGATGGGCTAGCTCTTTAGAGCTCCATCTCTGTGTTGGATCCAGTGCCCCACCTGTATCCTGTTTACTCATAATCTACCTCTCTCTGCATTACTCCCCTGACACCTGAACATCATTCTCATTAATTTACATGGCATACATTTCCATGTCTTAAAAATATTGAATAATTTATCATAAATGATAAAATCAGACAAGAATGGAGGCCATTACAACGTGCCAAATACCCAGTTTTATTAGATCCTGTTATCAGGCCAGGTCTTCATCAGATCTATTTATTTTAACTGAATATTTGAGGTGAAAAGGGAGCTTCCTGTGCACTTCTTCCCTCTCTATTTTTCTTCATCTCCCTAACATGAGTAATTACTATCGTGGATTCAGTGTTCATTACCCATATTATTGTGCTTTTGCCTCAGACTTAGATATCCATAAATATTACATAATATTGCTTTGCAGATTTTAAAACTTTATATAAATGGTATCATTCCATATATATCCTTCTGAATATACTCCAGTACATTTTTCAATCTTTCTCTTGTTAAAAATTCAGGCTGTTTCAAATTTTTTGCCATAATGAACTTCAGTAAACCAACCTGTACCTTTTTCCTTCCATACACTTGCAAGTGTATCTCTTGAGTATATGTCTAGGACAGTGTATTAGTTTCTTTGGGCTACCATAACAAATTATCAGAAACTGAGCGACTTAAAACAACAGAATTTTTTCTCTTACAGTTCTGTAGTGCAGAAGCCCTAAGTGAAAGGTGTCAGTCACTTCCCCCAGAAGCTCTAGAGGGTATTTCAGTTCTTGCCTCTTCCAGCTTCTGGTGGCTGTTGGCACTCCTGGGTCTGTGGCTGCTCAACTCCAGTCTCTGCCTCTAACGCATGGCCTTCTTCTCTGTGTCTCTACTGTTCTGTGTCATTAAGGACATTTGTCATTAAATTTTGGCCCACTTGGATAAGCCAGGATGATTTGATTTTGAGATCCTTAAATTACATATACAAAAACCCTTTTCCTAAAGAAAGTCACATTCACAGGTTCCAGGTAGACAAATCTTTTGGGGACCACCATTCAACCCACTATAGTTTCCAACCTCAGCACTATTGACATTGTGAGCCAGATAATTCTTTAGGGGTAAGAATGAGCTGTGCATTGTAGGATGGTTGACCTCTGCTCATTAGATTGCAGTAGTATCCTCCCCCTCCTCCTTCCCTGCCCTTGCAACTCCACATGTGACAAACAAAAATGTCTCTAGACATTGACAAATATCTCCTGGGGAGTGAACAACTCCTCTTCTTTTTTGTCTAGAAGATAGTTGCTGGATTGTACAGTCTGAGCATTTTCAACTTTACTAGATGTTGTCAGTGGTTGTCCAAAGTCAGTGTAGCAATTTAAACTCTAATCAACAGTTTGTGACAGTTCCCATAGCTCTGCAGTATTACCAGTACTTGATATTGCCAGATTATAACTTTTTCTGTCAATTTGATGTTATCTCATTGTTTTAATTTACATCTTCCTAATTTCTAGTGTAGTTGAACATCTTTTATCTCTTGTCCATTTGGGTTTCTTGGTCAATGAATTTCTTCTTCATACATTGTCCATTCTTTTCCCTTTTATCCTTTTCTTTTTGAATTATAGAAGCTCTTTATATATTCTGGAAACTGAGCCTTTTCATTTGTGTCCAATATTGATGTCTTCGTATCTGTAGGTTGTCTTTTATTTTGTTTATGACATCCTTTGTGCTGCCAAACTTCTAAATTATGATGTTAATTTATCAATTCTTTTAATGGTTCATTTTTTGAATTTTAACACATTTTATTTATTTTTTAATCTTTTAATAATTTTTTATTTTATTATGATAGTCACCATACAGTACATACCTAGTTTTTGATGTAAAGTTCCATGATTCATTACTTGCATATAACACCCAGTGCACCATGCAATACGTGCCCTCCTTAATACCCATCACCGGCCTGTCCCATTCCCCCAGGCCCCTCCCCTCTGAAGCCCTCAGTTTGTTTCCTAGAGTCCATAGTCTGTCATGGTTCATTCCCCCTTCTTTTTACCCCCCCCTTTCTCCTTCCCTTTCTTCTCCTACCGATCTTCCTACTTCTTATGTTCCATAAATGATCTTTGGATCTTTTAATGTCTCATTCAAGTGTGAGGAGGCAGTCATGCTGGTTGAGCAAAAGACTATAGACTTACCACATCTGAAAGAATTTAGTGCTGTGGGAGGTGTTATGATGTATTGGAAAGGCAGAGAACTGTAAGTGTGGAGACTAGGCCCAGGCAGCTTTAGCAGCAACTGTGTGTTTTGGAGAAATAACTCAGCTACTTTTTCTTTCCAAGTGCTTGGCTAAAGGGGAAGAGTATTTGGATTTCTGTAAGACCCTAGTTAATTTAAAAATTTTATATACTTGTGAGTTTTCTTAGGGTTTCATCTTATATCTCAGCCATAGAAATCATCTTAACAGCTTTCTAGGTTATCAGTAAAATTTCTTGGACTGTAATAAAGAAAAACACACAAAAGGGAAACCTATAAGGATTATATAAATCAAGGATAAAATGTCAGCCTAAAGCACACACTTTCTCTTTTACTTTTAAATATCTTGGGACAAAGGCTCAGCGTGAACCCAACTGATATCTTTTGTGATATCAAAATACATCAGGTATAAGGGATGCAGATAATTTTTAGCACAGATATTTAAATTGCATTATTTTCCCTTATAATTCTTATAATTGCCGTTTTTGGTTAGCTTAGAGGTAACTCTTTGGGCGCATTTCTGAAGAGTCTATATACTCTCTCCTCAGGAACACTTCACTGAACTTGATTTCAGTTTAACTGATGCTGTGGGTTTTCTTTCAAGCTAGATCTTGCTATGCATAATGTTATCTTCAGCCAATTTAGGGATCACTTGAGATCCTTGCAGATATCATGCAGTCATAACTGCAAATGAATTCTTGGACTTTTCTGTGGTTAAAATCTTTCTTGTTTGGCAAATTCAGTTGAATATTGTCCCTTACTCCTCCTTCCTTTGATTTTTTAGCATCCCATCCCCTCCCCCACCAAAGTAGGTTTTCACTCATTTAGTCATAACAATACTCATTATAGGTATTACTTTATATTCATCTTAAGATTATTTTAAGACAATAAAATTCTATAAAAATTGCTATTAGGTCATAGAATGTTAAACTTATGCTTAGTTTAAGCACTGGTTAAAATGGGGAGCTTTCATTTATGCAGTTGTGGGTGTGAACTGAAACCCTCAGCTTTTGATCAGTCAGCAGTGACATATGCCAATTTCTCTCTAGTTAGGTTGGGAATTTGGCTTCATATCACATTAAACAGAGGTGACACTTCTGGCCTACAATGTGACAGATGACCTTTCCAGAGATCATGGCACCTAATAGATCATTTAACACGAACAACTCTGACACATGACCAAATTCCTCAAGCATTAGAAAAACATCATGCAAGTCAATGCCATGTTGAAACCTGCTGTCATTTCCAATAACTTCCCACAACTGCCATTGGCAGCTCTGAGAACTGTTGCCAATGATCCCGAGGACAGAGAGTCGAGCTACATTCCTGTAGAGTGGTTCAAATTTATCTCAGGGGAAGAAAATGATATCTAGAGGAGAAATCAAGCGATACCAGAAGAACATTTTCCTTTCCTCTTGACCTAACAATGCAATTGTTAAACTTTTGTTTGTATAGCTGGAAATTCTAGCTAGCAAAAAAATAAGTTACTAGTATTTGAAACAGAGGCATGTTTGGTAAAATTGTGTTGAGTGAACAAACAGCAAGACTCACTGCTCATTCCTGTGACTGTGTATAGCAGTAGATATCTTAGTCATTGATTCAGTCACTTATTTATCCAGTTAACAAATAGTTATTCATTGCCAACATTGGGCCAAGGCCTGGGCTAGGCACTGGGGGTTCAGTGGTGAGCACAGACACTATCTTTTTTTTTATTTTATTATGTTAATCACCATACAGTACATCCCCAGATTCCAAGTAAAGTTTGATGCTTCATTGGTTGCGTATAACACCCAGTGCACCATGCAATACGTGCCCTCCTTACTACCCATCACCAGTCTATCCCCATTCCCCCACCCCCTCCCCTCTGAAGTCTTCAGTTTGTTTCTCATAGTCCATAGTCTCTCATGTTTCATTCCCCCTTCTGATTACCCCCCTTTTCTTTATCCCTTTCTTCCCCTACCGATCCTCCTAGTTCTTATGTTCCATAGATGAGAGAAATCATATGATAATTGTCTTTCTCTGCTTGACTTATTTCACTTAGCATTATCTCCTCCAGTGCCGTCCATGTTGCAGCAAATGTTGAGAATTCGTTCTTTCTGATAGCTGAGTAATATTCCATTGTATATATGGACCACAGCTTCTTAATCCAGTCATCTGTTGAAGGGCATCTCGGCTCCTTCCATGATTTGGCTATTGTGGACAATGCAGCTATGAACATTGGGGTGCATATGGCCCTTCTCTTTACTACGTCTGTATCTTTGGGGTAAACACCCAGTAGTGCAATGGCTGGGTCATAGGGTAGTTCAATTTTTAACTTTTTAAGGGACCTCCACACTGTTTTCCATTGTGGCTGTACCAACTTGCATTCCCACCAACAATGTAGGAGGGATCCCCTTTCTCCACATCCTCTCCAACAATTGTTGCTTCTTGCCTTGTCTATCTTTGCCATTCTAACTGGCGTAAGGTGGTATCTCAGTGTGGTTTTGATTTGAATTTCCCTGATGGCTAATGATTTTGAACATTTTTTCATGTGTCTGTTAGCCATTTGTATGTCTTCATTGGAAAAGTGTCTGTTCATATCTTCTGCCCATTTTATGATTTGTTTATTTGTTTCTCGTGTATTGAGTTTGAGAAGTTCTTTGTAGATCTTGGATACCAGTCCTTTATCTGTGGTGTCCTTTGCAAATATATTCTCCCATTCCGTGGGCTGTCTCTTAGTTTTTTTGACTGTTTCCTTGGCTAGCACAGACACTATCTTGCTCTCATAGGATAGACAATCAAACTATTGTATAGAGAACTAATTAAAAAATACCACAAAGAAATTTGAAATTGCCACAATGCTAAGTTATAAAAGAGAGGGGCATGGTGTGTTAAGGCTTGATAATGTAGGTCAGGGAATGTTTCCCTGAGGAAGTAATGGTTAGGTTGTGAGCTAAGAGATGGGTAGAAGTTAAATACAGTAAGAGAGAAATGAAACAACCCAGGCAGGGAACAGTGTGTACTAAGGTCCTGTGAGGAGAGAGAGGTGGGTGCTTTGTCAGGCTGGGAGAAGAGCAATGTGGTGTGTTACCATATGAGGCTGGAGAGGTACTCAGGAGCCAGACCTGGCAGAGCTCTGCATGATGTAGTCAAGGGTTTTGCTTTTGCACCTAGAAAAACAGAAGTCTTTAAAGAATTTAAACAGAAAAATGACTTGATCAGATTTAAGTTTCAAAAAGGTCATTCTGCCATATGAAGAGTGGCGATTGGAGGGGTCAAAGCAAGTGAGGATGAACTAGTTAGGAGAGTGTTCTAGTAGTTCTGATGAGGTGACAGCCTGTGAATTAGAGTGGTATGGGGTGGGGGCAGTAGAGATGGTAAGAAGTGGATGAATTAATGAGATATTTAGAAAGTAATAGGACTTGGTAGTGGATATGAACATTGCTGTTAAAAATGACCAATACCACGTTTCTGGCCTACATAACTGAATATCTGGTGATACCATTTACCAAACTTAGGACCACTGACAAAGGACCATCTTTGGGGAGGAAAGTTAAGAGTTTGATTTGGGGCTGGAGTTTTCTCTTCAATACTTGAGTATGTGGATGTAGAGTTTAGAAGAGTAGTCTAGACCAGAAATATAAAGCATAAAATTGAGAGTCATCTGTGTACAAGTGGATGGTAATTGAAGGTAAATTACTGTGGTAGACAGAATAATGGCCTTCCAGAGATGTCCATATCCTAATTCCCCAAACCTGTGAATATGCCATCTTACGTGGCAATGGGGAATTAAGATAGCAAATGGAATTAAGGTTGTTATTCAGCTGACTACATAATAGGAGAGTACCCTAGATTATTCAAGTGATCCCAGTGTAATCTCAAGGGTCACTCAATGTTGAAGAGAGTGGCAGAAGAGTCAGTCTCTGAGTAGTGTGATGTGAGAAAGACTTGACCAGTTACTGCTGGCTTTTAAAACAGAAGGAGCCTCTCATCAAGGAACATGGGCAGCTCTAGAAGCTGGAAAAGTCAAGTAAACATATTTTCCCCTTGAGTTTCTAGAAGAAACACAGCCCTGGTGAAACTTTGACTTTAGTTCAGTGAGATAATAAATTTTAAAGATAATACATTTATGTTTTAAACCACTAAGTCTATGGTCATTTGTTACAGCAGCAATAAGAAGTGAGTAATTTGAGAAAAGTTAAAGAGAGGGCCTAAAAGTGAATCTTGGAACTCTTAACGTGTAAGGGCCACATAAAGAGGATAAACTTAACAAATAAGACTGGGAAGAAAGAGAATAGGAAAACCAGGAGGATTTAGGGTACTGGAAGCAAGAGGAAAATATCTTCCAAGGAAGTGCTCAAACAGGATGAGATGTATTCGTTGGCTTGGGTGAAAGAAGCTCACTGGCGACATGAGTGAGAGTTGTTTTATTGGGATGAGGGGAGCAGAGTCCAGATTGGGCTGGGGTCAGGTGTGAGTGGGAGGTTAAGACAAAGATAAAGACTATGGACAACTCTTTGAAGAGGTTGACAAGTGCAGTGAGAAAAAAAATGTTAACTTGTAGTAATGTTACTGAATTTCAGCACTGTTGACATTTTGGACCAGATAATTCCGTCTTAAAGACTGTATTTTGCATCATGGGATGTTCAGCAACATCCTTGGTCTCTATCCTACTAGATGCCATTAGCAATCTCTTGCTTCAGTTATGGCAGAAAACTGTCTCTAGACATTGTTGAATGTTCTCTAGGGGCAAAATGCCCCCGACCGAGATACCCTGTTTTGTATAGACTATATAGAATCTCCTGAATTTGTTTTTGTCTAAGTACATCAAACTTATTTTTTTTTAATTTTATTTTATTATATTGTGTTAATCACCATACAGTACATCCCCAGATTCCGATGTAAAGTTTGATGCTTCATTAGTTGCGTATAACACCCAGTGCACCATGCAATACGTGCCCTCCCTACTACCCATCACCAGGCTATCCCCTTCCCCCACCCCCTCCCCTCTGAAGTCCTCAAACTTATTTTTTACAAAGCTAACAGGGCTATCAAATGAATGGAATGTTACTTGATTGGATTTTTTTAAAGCTCATATCTCTAGATGTCCCTGATTTTTTGTGTACTTACGCTGAATTGATGCAAAGTGATTTTGTACAAATGGTATTGTGCAAGTTCTCATATACGAATCTGCAAAGGTGAGCCTAAGATGTATTCCAGGTATGTTCGGCTCTTGTTCTAATTCTACCTATACCATTTGATCTAGGTTGGTGACCAAGTAATAATTGAACAACATGGTTTCAAAAAGTTGCCCTTAACCCAGCATCATCTTCCTACAGGATTCTAATAGCACTAGCTGAAATTTCAAAGCAGGTGCCCCTCAAATTATGTTGAAATTTTTCACGCTTAAAAAAAAAGATGACCAGGTGTCTGGATTCTAACATGGTTGATGTAACATTTCAGAAACCTAATGGGAAATGCAGTCTAAACTTCGCTTCTGAACTTCGAAGAAAAGGATTGTTTGTGAGTTTTTTTGTTTTGCTTTTTGTTTGTTTTTGTTTTGTTTTGTTTGTATGGGGTGCATATGTTGACTCTCAGAAATGTGAAGACTATTTCTCTTACCATTATTCTCAAGATCTTCCTTGTTGGATTGACTCTTTAGGTATGCCTCAGATGCTGAATTATGTAGAAACTGATTTATTTTATTGCTTTTATAATGCACTGTGTAGTTTGGGGGAAAAGGAAGGTCTTATGAAGTAAATTGAAAGCAAACTTTCACGCTTGATCACACATGTAAAAGTAGGAATAATTCAATGATGAGACATATGCTTTATTAGAGGCCAATGTTCCCATAATGGTTATTAAATTTTTTAGCATTTTAGTAAGAGTGCTTTCCTCCCAACCCAGCTTTTCCATCTTTCTGATGCTGCTTTAACGTTATAGTTTATGCAGGACATTATGCTAAGAGAAATAAGCCAAGCACAGAAAGCCACATACTGCATGATAACACTTATGTGAAATCTAAGAAAGCTGAACTCATAGGAGCAAAGAGTAGAATAATGGTTGTTAGGGACCTGGAGTCCCTTGGGGAAAGGGGAGATTGGAGTTCTAGGGGCGCAAAGTTTCAGTTATGCAAGATGAATAGATTCTGGAGATCTAATGTACAGCATGGTGACTATAGTTAATAATACTCTATTGTACACTTGAAAATATGTTTATCAAAATATCATGGTGTACACCTTAAGTATATATACTTTTTTGTCAAGTACACCCCCAATAAAACTGGAAAAAAATAAAATTGTAGTTCAGGTGTGTATCACCTAATTCTGAATACTAGGGCTACAGTTAACATTAATGGAATTTCAGCAATTTCTAGCAAACTATAAAGGCAAAAGATTTAGATTTTATTTTATTTTATTTTATTTATTTATTTATTTTTTAAAGATTTTATTTATTTATTTGACAGAGATAGAGACAGCCAGCAAGAGAGGGAACACAAGCAGGGGGAGTGGGAGAGGAAGAAGCAGGCTCATAGCAGAGGATCCTGATGTGGGGCTCGAACCCATAACGCCGGGATCACGCCCTGAGCCGAAGGCAGACGCTTAACCGCTGTGCCACCCAGGCGCCCCTAGATTTTATTTTAAATTATATAAGTAATACATGAATATCTTACTATAAAAATTACTAACAGTGAAGATAAAATAAAAGTCTACTTTGGTGTAACTTCCTCCAAATTTTACTCCTCTTTTCAGAGGTAAAACAAACAAACAAACAAACCACTATCAGTTTGGGGTTTATTTTTCCAAAACTTCTTCAATTCATTTCATAAATATGGATAACTATCAAACTATGTAGATTTGCTTAGTGCATATAGTTCCTTACTGATAGGAGGTTTTAGAATATGTATTAATTAGATATTTTTTAAATGACACAATGTGCCTTGAATATCTTATGTGATCTCACATAGTTTCATCTCATTCCATATTATCACATAGTATTGATGTAACATATGAGGGTTCTCATATTGATGGATATTTTGGTTTTTAAATTTTTTTACATTGTTAATTAAGATATAAATAAAACATTTTTTACACTTTAAGCAATGTTGTAGTGGACACTCTTGTGTACATTTCTTGTGTGTGTAAAAACATATCTTTGGTACTGATAGCGTCAAATGGAATTGTTGGGTCAAAGAGTAGACACTTAAAAAATACTTTTTGAAAGTTCCAAGAAGATGATGGATTTTGTAAAATGTTTTATGATTAAGAATAAGCGGATATATTAAAAATAAAAACAAGGGGACTAGGATACATTAGGAGAGTAGATTCTGAGATTTGGCAAGCATTTGAAATTTTTATTAGTAGACTTTTTTAAAGATTTTATTTATTTGAGAGAGAGAGAGAGATTGAGAGAACAAGTGGGAGGAGGGGTAGAGGGAGAAGCAGGCTCCCTGATGAGCAGAGCCCAACACAGGACTTGATTCCAGGTCTCTGGAATCATGACCCGAGCTGAAGGCAGACACTGAACGACTGAGCCACCTAGGCACCCTTAATACACTTTTTTTTTTAAGTTTTGCAGCAGAATTGAAAAGAAAGTATAGAGAGTTCCCCATATATTCCTTGTCCCCATGCATGTATAACATTCCCCACCAAAGTGGTACGTTTGTTACAATTGATGAAATTGCAGTGACACATCATTATCACCTAAAGTCATTTACATTAGGTTTCACTCTTGGTGTTGTAGATTCTATGGGTTTTGACAAATGTACAATGACATATGTCCACAATTTTTGTATCATACATAAGTTCCCCTGTACTAAAAATCTTCTGTGTGCCACCTATTTATTCATCTTTCCCCCCTAACTCTTGGCAACCCCTGATCTTTTTACTCTTTCCATAGTTTTACCTCTTCAGAATGTCATATAGTGGGAGTCATACAATATGTGAGCTTTTCAGATTGTCTTCTTTCACTTAACAGTATGCATTTAATGTTTGTCCATGTCTTTGTGGCTTGATAGCTCATTTCTTTTTCTCACTAAACATCTCACTATCTGGATGTACCACATTTTATTTACCCATTCACCAGAAATTTACCAGATTTCACCAGTTATAAATAAAGCTGCCATAAACATCGTGTACAGGTGATTGTGTGGGCCTACATCTCATTTGAGTAAATACCAAGGAGCATGTTTGCTGGATCATACAGTAAGAGTATATTTAGTTTTGCAAGAAACTTCCAAACTGTCTGCCAAAGTGGCAATACTATTTTCATTCTCCTCAGCAAAAAATGAGAGTTCCTGTTGCTCCACATCCTATCCAGCATTTGGTGGTGTCACTGTTTTGGATTCTTGCCATTTTAATAGATGTCTAAGTGGTAGCTCATTGTTTCAATTTGCAATTCTCTAATGACATATGATGTTGAGCATCTTTTTATATGCCTGTTTGCCATCTGCATATCTTCTTTGATGAGATGTCTAGATCTTTGGCCAGTTTTAAACTGGGTTGTTCATTTTCACATTGTTGAGTTTTAAGAGTTCTTTACATGTTTTGGTTAACAGCCCTTTATCAGAAATGGTTTTTTGCAACTATTTTTCTCCCAGTCTGTGCCCTCTTTTCTCATTCTTTTGAGTATTTAAACTTTTCAAAATAATTTCTAATTAATTTGAAAGATTTAAGGAGAAATATAATCCACATCCTTTTAGGATATCAAGAATGAATTTGCCAGAAATGTTAGGAGATGTGAACTTGTCTAAGCCCTTTGCTGCCTTCCTGGGCCATTTAAATGTTTTTCCCATAGTGACATAAAGTGGCTTTCTTCCATTTGCAAAAGAATTGCAACATGAGACCATGGATTTAGTTCAAGAATACCAAATTTGCGAGACCTGAGGTGATTTAATCCTTGGCAAAATGTGCTCAGCTTCTCATTTAAGAAAAATAATTAAAACAAACCAGGGGTGTTCATGCTTATATCTGCTGGATTTAGAAGTTTCCCTGTGGGAGAAAATTATGCTTTAATGAAGAATTAGTTTAAGCTGGGTGGATTAAGTTGATAAAATTCATCTCCATAGTAATTTAGCAAGGGAAAAATTAAGATGTTGGCCACAGTTGCTATTAATTTGGTCTGAACTGAAGATTTGTGTGAATACCTCTGGGAAGGGGTATATTCATTCCGTTTGAACATTTAGCTATGAAGGACCAAAATTGCACATAGTGGGTCCTCATAAGTGCTTTTGCTTATGAGTTATATTTCAGCGTGAATGAACTGATCTCGTAATTCTCTTCAAATGTTTAATGACTGTTATTTTTCTACATTTGTTTTACTGCATCCCTTAAATTCTAAGCACTAGTCTAAGTTTTGAGGGAAACATGAGGTTGCATAGCATGATATTTTAGCCTTGAGGAGTTTTATAGATGAATAGAAGAAAGACAAATGTCTGGAACTCCTGTTACCCAAAGAGATGATTTGAGAAAAAAAATTAAATTTTTTTTACAACTTCCTAAAGTGCAATTTGCCTTCTAAACAATGTTATTTGATTTACAGATAATGTGGACTGTGATGGTTAATTTTACGAGTCAACTTGATTGGCTCATGAGGTTGCAAGTATTTGGTTAAACATTTCTGGGTGTCTATAAGGAAGTTTCCCGGTAAAATTAGCATTCGAATCACTAGACTGAGTAAAGCAGGTTGCTCTCTCCAATGATGGTGGGTCTTATCCAATTCCTTGAGGGTCTGAATAGAACAAACAGGTGGAGGATGGGAGAATTTGTTGTTTCTGCCTGACCTTGTTAGCTGTGACATCAATTTTCTCCTACCCTTGGACTAGGGTTTACTCCATTAGTGCTCCTGGTTCTCAGGTCTTTGGACTCAGACTAGAGATATAGATACATACATACATACATTTGTGTATATATATAATTAAAAATAGATAATAAATGTACAACATATAGGATGCATGTGTGTGTATATGTATATATGCACAAACACATACATTCTGTAGTTTTATTCTATTTCTCTGGTAAATCCTGACTAATACAGGAACCAAAGCACTTAAATCTAAAGGATAATTTATTTTTGAGAAACATTTAGAAAAAAAGATAAACTTTGCATTCATAGTCTCAGGCTGCTAATAAAAATGACAAATATTTCCCTGTTTCTTACCCCCAACAGTATCATTTTATCTGAGGATATAAAATTGGACAATCAAA
This sequence comes from Ailuropoda melanoleuca, assembly GCF_002007445.2. Classification (NCBI taxonomy): domain Eukaryota; kingdom Metazoa; phylum Chordata; class Mammalia; order Carnivora; family Ursidae; genus Ailuropoda; species Ailuropoda melanoleuca. The sequence goes on along the minus strand of NC_048220.1, from coordinate 101,630,336 downwards.
GATAACTGTGATTGTATTTAGCAGCACATACCGGGTCAATTTATTTTAACATGCATAAGTCTGAATTGTTAGCAATAACTGTGTCAGGGAAGAGCTGTAGGAAAAATCAATATTCCAGTTGAGATTTTTCAATAGTACTTAATGATTTTATGCATCTACTATTTAGGCATGAAGGAGGCTAAGTTAAAACCCGTAGCAGAGTAAGCAGACACTGCCTGAAAAAGAAAGAAACTATATCAAAATCTCACATGATAAATATGAGTAGCAGATCAACTTTTAGTTGCAGTGGCCAGGTAGGTAATATTTGTTGGAAAATTACAGACTTGGTCATGGTAAAGCTGTGCCTCAGTTTCCTCATTTTGTTATATGTAAGTAATGAATCATGGAACATTACATCAAAAACTAGGGATGTACTGTATGGTGACTAATAACATAATAAAAAAATATTATTAAAAAAATTATGATGAAGTATCTGCCTCTCAAGATTGTGGTAAAGATTCAATGATGTAATCAAGGTAAAGCTCTTAAAACAGCACCTGGCATATAAGAAACTCTCCATACTCATTTAAAAAATAAAATCTAGTAGTGCTTCTTCTTACAGAGATGACTGCTCTGAATTTCATTCCCAGACTTCTCTCTCTTTTGGTGACATTCATTTATTGAAAACGAAGGACTTTAAGTGTAAAAATGTCCTGATTGGCCTCTTTAGCACTCCTCCCCCACTTTTCAATAACTAGAGTTCCTTAAAAATTGCTCAGAAGCTTCATGATGTTGGGGAAATGTAAAGGGGGAATTGTACAGGTCCATGATAGGCTGGTAGAGAAGAGCATTTGAAAGAGAAGTCTTTGAACAGACCCAGGATTTATCAAACCATAGGTACTTGGTGGTGGTTTTCAGAGTAACTCCTGGGAAAAGTGCTGTTGGAATGGAGAGCTAGGTTGAGAGTTCCACCTTCCCTCAGTCCCTGAGAGTTGCTGTGTGGCTGAGTATCCCTAGAAGCTTTTCCCATAGGCTGAGTGTCCTGGAAAAGGTCTGGGCAGCTGGCAAATGGTCTAGGTTCTAGAATCCATTCAATCGGAGTGATGTTTAGGGTCATAGGTGTCACCTGATCCTACTTCATCTTATAGAGGACACTGAGGGCTATGTTGGTGTTTCCACTTCTCCATAGTTATCCAACAGAGAGTATGGCAGAGATGAGGCTGAACCTGGGTCTCCTTATTCTACATTCTGTGCTCATAGATACATCTGTAAAAGAAAGTGGGGGAAAGAGGCTGCAAAAACAGAGGATTAGTGGAGATGTATCTGGATTGACTTATTTCCCAGGTACATTATACTAAAATTTCATATCATAAATGATATAGTGATGCCTGTCATTTATTAAATGCTTACTATATGATTAGTTCTTCATGTACATATCTCATTTAATCCTTATCGTGACATGATGAAGTAGGCACTTGCAAATTGTCCAGGATCATGCTGCTAATAAATGAAAGAGCCAAGACTAGAATAACAGTTATTGGCAAATCATATTTCAGATGACAATGAGGCCACTACAAAGACTCTTGGGGAGAGTTCTGAGCACCTCTGCACTCTGGGCTTTAGGTTAAATATTTTTAAAGTGCAACAAATAATCTCTAAATTCCCTGAATGAGTTATTGTTCTATACAGATGGCCTCTGACTTGCAGTGGTTTGTCTTACAATTTTTTTTTTTAAATTTTATTTTATTATATTGTGTTAATCACCATACAGTACATCCCCAGATTCCGATGTAAAGTTTGATGCTTCATTAGTTGCGTATAACACCCAGTGCACCATGCAATACGTGCCCTCCCTACTACCCATCACCAGGCTATCCCCTTCCCCCACCCCCTCCCCTCTGAAGTCCTCAGTTTGCCTCTCACAGTCCATAGTCTCTCATGTTTCATTCCCCCCTCTGATTACCCCCCTTTTCTTTATCCCTTTCTTCCCCTACCGATCCTCCTAGTTCTTATGTTCCATAGATGAGAGAAATCATATGATAATTGTCTTTCTCTGCTTGACTTATTTCACTTAGCATTATCTCCTCCAGTGCCGTCCATGTTGCAGCAAATGTTGAGAATTCGTTCTTTCTGATAGCTGAGTAATATTCCATTGTATATATGGACCACAGCTTCTTAATCCAGTCATCTGTTGAAGGGCATCTCGGCTCCTTCCATGATTTGGCTATTGTGGACAATGCAGCTATGAACATTGGGGTGCATATGGCCCTTCTCTTTACTACGTCTGTATCTTTGGGGTAAACACCCAGTAGTGCAATGGCTGGGTCATAGGGTAGTTCAATTTTTAACTTTTTAAGGGACCTCCACACTGTTTTCCAGAGTGGCTGTACCAACTTGCATTCCCACCAACAATGTAGGAGGGATCCCCTTTCTCCACATCCTCTCCAACAATTGTTGTTTCTTGCCTTGTCTATCTTTGCCATTCTAACTGGCGTAAGGTGGTATCTCAGTGTGGTTTTGATTTGAATTTCCCTGATGGCTAATGATTTTGAACATTTTTTCATGTGTCTGTTAGCCATTTGTATGTCTTCATTGGAAAAGTGTCTGTTCATATCTTCTGCCCATTTTATGATTTGTTTATTTGTTTCTCGTGTATTGAGTTTGAGAAGTTCTTTGTAGATCTTGGATACCAGTCCTTTATCTGTGGTGTCCTTTGCAAATATATTCTCCCATTCCGTGGGCTGTCTCTTAGTTTTTTTGACTGTTTCCTTGGCTGTGCAGAAGCTCTTTATCCTGATAAAGTCCCATAAGTTCATTTTATCTTTTATTTCTCTTGCCTTTGGAGATGTGTCGTGAAAAAGGTTGCTCTGGCCGATGTCATAGAAGTTGTTGCCTATGTTCTCCTCTAGAATTTTGATGGATTCCTGTCTCACATTGAGGTCTTTCATCCATTTGGAGTTTATTTTTGTGTATGGTGTGAGAGAGTGGTCAAGTTTCATTCTTTTGCATGTAGCTGTCCAATTTTCCCAGCACCATTTATTGAAGAGACTGTCTTTTTTCCACCGGATGTTTTTTCCTGCTTTATCAAAGATTAGTTGCCCAAAGAGCCGAGGGTCCATTTCTGGGTTCTCTATTCTGTTCCATTGGTCGATGTGTCTGTTTTTGTGCCAGTACCATGCTGTCTTTGTGATCACAGCTTTGTAGTACAGCTCGAAATCCGGCATTGTGATGCCCCCAGCTTTGTTTTTCCTTTTCAACAGTTCCTTGGAGATTCGGGGCCTTTTCTGGTTCCATACAAATTTAAGGACTATTTGTTCCAGTTCTTTGAAAAATGTCCTCGGTATTTTGATCGGGATAGCATTGAAAGTGTAGATTGCTCTGGGTAGTATGGACATTTTAACTATGTTAATTCTTCCAATCCATGAGCATGGAATATTTTTCCATCTTTTTATGTCTTCCTCAATATCTTTCAAAAGTGATCTATAGTTTCTAGCATATAGGTCCTTTACGTCTCTGGTTAAGTTAATTCCAAGGTAACGCATGGTTTTTGGTGTTATTGTAAATGGGATGGATTCCCTAATTTCTCTTTCTTCAGTCTCGTTATTCGTGTATAGAAATGCAACTGATTTCTGGGCATTGATTTTGTATCCTGCCACCTTACTGAATTGTTCTATAACTTCTAATAGTTTGGGAGTGGATTCCTTTGGGTTTTCCATATAGAGTATCATGTCATCTGCAAAGAGAGACAGTTTGACTTCTTCTTTGCCGATTTGGATACCTTTGATCCCTTTTTGTCTTCTGATTGCTGTTGCAAGGACTTCTAGTACTATGTTGAATAATAGTGGCGAGAGTGGGCATCCTTGTCGTGTTCCTGATCTTAAGGGAAAGGCTTCCAGCTTTTCCCCATTGAGAATAATGCTTGCAGTAGGCTTTTCATAGATGGCTTTTATGAGATTGAGAAATGTACCCTCTATTCCTACACTCTGAAGGGTTTTAATCAGGAAAGGATGCTGTATTTTGTCAAATGCTTTTTCTGCATCAATTGAGAGGATCATATGGTTCTTGAGTCTTTTCTTGTTGATATGATGTATCACATTGATTGATTTGCGAGTGTTGAACCATGCTTGCATCCCAGGTATGAATCCCACTTGGTCATGATGGATAATCCTTTTAATGTACTGTTGGATTCTATTAGCAAGGATCTTGTTGAGGATTTTGGCATCCATATTCATTAGAGAAATCGGTCTGTAATTCTCCTTTTTGAGGGGGTCTTTGCCTGGTTTGGGGATCAAGGTAATATTAGCCTCATAGAATGAGTTTGGTAGCTTTCCTTCTGTTTCTATTTTTTGAAATAGCTTTAGGAGAATAGGTATTATTTCTTCTTTGAATGTTTGGTAGAATTCCCCAGGAAAACCGTCTGGGCCTGGAGTTTTATTATTTGGAAGGTTGTTTATCACTGACTCAATTTCTTCATAGTTAATTGGCCTATTTAAGAAATCTATTTCTTCCTGTTTCAGTCTTGGTAGTTTATAGGTTTCCAGGAAGGCCTCCATCTCTTCCAGATTGTTTAGTTTTTTGGCATATAGCTGTTGATAAAAGTTTCTAATAATCCTTGCAATTTCAATGGTGCTGGTCGTGACCTCTCCCTTTTCAGTCATAATTTTAATAATCTCAGTCCTTTCTCTTTGTTTTTGGACAAGTTTTGCCAGTGGTCTATCAATTTTATGGATTCTCTCAAAGAACCAGCTTCTAGTCCTGTTGATCTGCTCTACTGTGGTTCTGGTCTCTAATTCATTGATTTCTGCTCTAATCTTGGTCAACTCCTTCCTTGTCAGTGGGTTAGGCCTGTCCCTCTGTTGCTGTTCCAGTTTCTTGAGGTGAGAATATAGAAACTGCATTTTAGATTTTTCTATTCTTTTGAGTGAGGCTTGGATGGCTATGTATTTCCCCCTTAGGACTGCCTTTGCAGTATCCCATAGGTTTTGGACCGTTGTGTATTCATTCTCGTTGGTCTCCATAAATTGTTTAATTTGTTTTTTGATTTCCTGGTTTATCGAGTCATTCTTGAGCAGGATGGTTCTTAGCCTCCAAGTGTTTGAGTTTCTTCCAGGTTTTTCCTTGTGGTTGAGTTCCAATTTCAGAGCGTTGTGGTCTGAGAATATGCAGGGGATAATTTCAATCTTTTGGTATTGGCTGAGACCTGTTTTGTGTCCCAGAGCATGATCTATTCTTGAGAATGTTCCATGGGCATTTGAATAGAATGAGTATTCTTTGGTTCTGGGGTGTAGTGTTCTATATATATCTATGAGGTCCAACTCGTCGAGTATGGCATTCAAAGCCTTTGATTCTTTGCTTAGTTTTTGCCAGGGTGTTCTGTCTATTTCTGATAGTGGGGTGTTGAGGTCCCCTACTATTACTGTGTTCTTATCTATATGTCTCTTTATTTTGGTTAAGAGTTGGCTTGTGTATCTTGCTGCTCCCCTGTTGGGGGCATATATATTAATAATTGTCATATCCACTTGTTGAATACTTCCTTTAAGAATAATATAGTGCCCTTCTGTATCTCTCTCTATGGCCTCTAGTTTAAAATCCAGTCTATCTGATATGAGAATTGCTACTCCAGCTTTCTTTTGAGGTCCATTTGCGTGGAAGATGGTACTCCATCCCCTTACTCTAAGTCTGAATGCATCTTTGGGTTCAAAATGAGTCTCTTGTAGACAGCAAATGGATGGGTCATGTCTTTTTATCCAATCTGCAACCCTGTGGCGTTTTATGGGAGAGTTTAAGCCATTTAGATTGATAGAGATTATTGACAGATATGATTTTAATGATGCCATTTCTCTTTAAAGTCTTTGTATCGGTTGTGACTTGCTGCTCTGTATCACTCTTGGGGCCTTTTTACCTTTATAGAGCCCCCCTTAATATCTCCTGTAGGGCTGGTTTCGTGGTTACGAAATTGGTTAATGATTGGCGATTTTGGAACGTCTTTATTTCTCCATCAATTCTGAATGACAGCTTTGCTGGATAAAGGATCCTTGGCTGCATGTTTTTCTCTGAAAGAGCTTTAAAAATGCCCCCCCAAGCCTTTCTCTCATTCCAGGTCTCTGTAGACAGGTCTGACGTAATCCTGATACCTTTGCCTTGGTACGTGAGAAATTTCTTTGCCCTGGCCGCTTTCAATACTGTATCCTTGGATCTAATATTTGCGAATTGCACTATGACATGCCGTGGCGTAGGTTTGTCCTGGTTGAGCTTGGATGGGGTCCTCTCTGCCTCTTGGACACGAATGCTTGTTTCCCTTGCTAGATTAGGGAAGTTTTCAGCTACAATTTGTTCAAATATCTCTTCTAGACCTCTGTTTTTCTCCACCCCTTCAGGGATGCCGATGATTCTGACATTGGATCGTTTCATAGAGTCAGTAATCTCCCGTAATCTACATTCGTGGGCGTGGATTTTTTTAAGACCAGCTTCTATTTTCGTTTTTTCTTCTACTAACCCATCCTCCAATTCGCTAACGCGTTCCTCTGCCTCGGTGACCCTGGCCGTCAGAGCCTCTAGTTTTGACTGTATTTGGCCCATAGAATTTTTAATTTCTGTCAGATTCGCTCTCATTTCTGCCCTTAGGGATTCTATATTCTCAGCAACGCTTTCTCTGATGCTTTTTTCAAGTTTACTCATCATCTTGACCATTGTTGCTCTGAATTCCATTTCTGATAATTGGGATACATCCATATGTATTAATTCTGTGGCCGAGGCCAATTCTGTGGCAGAGGCCACAGACTCATTATCTTTTCTTTGCTGGGGGGGACTTCTCCTTCTCGTCATTCTGATGAAGAGAGATTGCAGGGTTGTCCAGAGCCCAAGTGTTGACTGGGACCCAGGCCGTGCGCCCTTGTTTTATAGAGATCTTAGGGATGTGGGCTTCTTCCTTAAAGAGTTTATTTATTTATTTGAGAGAGAGAGAGACAGTCAGCAAGAAAGGGAACCCAAGCAGAGGAGTGGGAGAGGAAGAAGCAGGTTCCCGGTGGAGAAGCCCGATGAGGGACTCCTTTCCGGAACGTTGTAAACACACCCTAATCCGAAGACAGGTGCTTGGTGACTGCGCCACTCAGGCGCTCCGGGTTGTGGGCTTCTTGATTTTTCAGCCTGCCTTCTGGGGGAGGGGCCTGCCTGCCGGTACTCAGAAAACCCTGTTTGGGTAGAGTCTCTGTGTCCCTTGCGAGGGGGGATGGGGATGGGCACCCTGTGAGCCGGTATTTCCGGGCTTTTGTTCTCTGGCGGCTTTCCCTGGCGGTTTGCTATGCCTCTTCTGAGAGAGCAGCAGCGGCTGAAATTCAGCCTCTGTCTCAGAACAGAGGGATCGCGGATCGTTCTCCACTGATGTTCTGGCCACTTTAACTCTGTTTCTGTTGGTGCTGCTCAACCCTGCAGCATCCCGGGCTGTGCGCCCCACACCCGGCGTCCCAGCCCTCACTTCCAGGGCCGGCACGTCTCTGTCCTTTGTGTTTCCAACCCCGCCCGCCGCCAGCCGCCCCGCGCGGGCTCCCGGAGCTCCCCGTCTCAGTCTGGTGTCTCACGGGTGCTGACCGCGAGTCCGCCTGCTCCCCCGTGCAGGTGGCCCTCCAGCCGCCAGCCGCCCCGCGGACGCTCCCGGAGCTCCCGGTCTCAGCCTCGATCCAGTGAGCACACCGGAGCTCCGGAGCTCCGTGAGATGCTTGGTGGTGCACGCTCCCGGCTCACGGACTCAGTCTGCCGTTTCCAGAGTGCGGGTCCGCGGTCCGCCCGCTCCCCGGTGCAGGTGGCCCGCCAGCCGCCCTGCGCGCGCGCTCCTGGAGCTCGCGTTCTAAGTCTGTTGTCTCGCGGGTGCCGTCCGCGAGTCCGCCTGCTCCCCCGTGCAGGTGGCCCGCCAACCGCCAGCCGTCCCGCGTGCGCTCCCGGAGCTCCCTTCTCAGCCTGCTGTCTCAAGCGTGCGGGTCCGCGGTCTGTCCGCTCCCCCTTGCAGGTGGCTACCGCTTCCCGGCGCCCTGACACGGCGGCTCCCTCCCCCTTCTGTTTAGCTTCCGATATCTGTGCGCGGTTTCATGGCTCCCCGCTTCGTACCTCGATACTCAGCGCTGGAGATGTTCATTTGTAGAGATCCAGATGTATCTTCCTGCGTCTCAGGCTGATTCCGTGGATATTCCTGCTGGTCTGGTACCTATCCAGCTCAACTCAGGGGACCGGCTGAAAAAGGTGTCCCCTACTCCTCCGCCATCTTAACCCTCCTCCCCATTTCAGTATTCTATCCACCACATTTTGTTGCAGGAGTTCAGCCCGGGGAAATATATTTTTCTCCCTTTTGAAGGAGCAGTCAGAACTCACTTTTTAGAAGTGGGGCAGCCAACAGCCATTTCAGAGTGCCCTGTGCCAAGAAACTGAAAGCTATTTGGCATGCAGTTGATTGGCTGNCTGTCTTACAATTTTTTGACCTTATGATGGTACAGAAGTAATACACATTCAGTGGAAACTGTGCTTAGAATTTTGAAATTTGCTCTTTTCCTGGGCTAGTGGTGTGCCATACAATATTCTCTCATGATGTCGGGCAGGGGCAGTGAGTTTCAGCTCCCAGTCAGCCACATGATCACAAGGCTAAGCAATCAATACACTTAAAATCATTCTGTACCCATAGAGTCATTTTGTTTTTCACTTTCAGTACAGTATTCAGTTATCTGAGATAATCAACAGTTTATTATAAAATAGGCTTTGTGTTACATGATTTTGCCCAACTCTATGCTAACGTAAGTGCAAATTCTGAGCAAATTCAAATTGGCTAGGCTAAGCTATGATGTTTGGTATGTTAGGTGTATATTGAATGAATTTTTGACTTAAGATAGTTTCAACTTATGGTGGGTTTATCAGAACATAACATCATCATAATAAGTCAAGGAAGATCTATAATTTTTCCTGTGTTCTGACTGCACACATGATTTTTCTAACTATTTATACTCTAAAGTTTGAGAACAAGTGTGCATGGTTTTAAATTTCTGATAGAATGAGGGTTAAATGAGTGGTAGCTAATGCTAAAAGCTCTTGCTGATTCATTGTGGGATGGTGGTACGTCTCCTAGGACCACCCTTTTAGGCCTGCTTCCACTCCATTATTTCTGCTTTGATGGATGTTGATATTACCATATTCCTGCTTAAGTGTCTTGGTACCTCTATTTTTTCTAGATTAAATGAGGTTTTAACAAGGCTTATGGGGTGATTCGTTGTCATTAAAATAACAAATGGATTGAAAACAGCCTTCTGTCTCTTTGGAATCCACCACCATTAGTGGACCATAATCCAGCTGGTGACAGAACAACAGAGAGCTAGAAGGCTATCAAAGAGTGGAAAAAATGTAAAATTCCCTGTGATTTGTCAGTGAGGACAGAGATTCTCCAAAGTTTCAGAAAATAAATCTGAATCCATGGATGGCTAGTTTGACTTTCTAGATCAGATCCTTATAAATATGAAGTGGGATTGGATCAGGGACTAAGGCTGTCTTGAAAAACACTCCAAGCTTAATGTTTCTGACTGTATTAATGTTGAAAGCCTGGAAAAGTGATAGATATTGCATGTTTATTCTTCTAGAACTCTAAACCGTGGAAATAAGTTGAGTAAGCATTTAAAATTTTAGAACTAACAGGGTTTTAAACCTCAGGGAAAAAAAAAACTGTGAGTTAAATCAGAACATGGCTATCCCTAGGCAGAGATGCTAATCTGGTACTAAGAATTCTGTTTCAAGCCTATGGAGATGTCTAGGTAGGCAGGAATTGGAATCTTAGGTCCAGGTGAGCTGGACTCCTCTGCCTGAAGCAGACCCTCACCAGGGGCAGAAAGATCAATACCAAAGCAAGAGAACAATTCCACTTCTTGTTTCTGATCTTAGCTATGAAAAAAATTTTGGAGAGTGAGATTGATAAAATCATGAGAAAACATGTGTCTTTCAACAAACTGCCAGTTGAAATTTTAAAGTTAATAACTACTCTAGAGATGTTGAATTCAGGTCAGCTGAGGGCATTAATGAAAGACAACGACAGAGACCACAAGAAGTGATAGAGTACTCAAGCAGCCAGGGATTGAGATGGAAGTTACTCTACAGTAAGTTTTATATAGAAATGGATTAGCCACTCATCTCAGAGTGGACATAGAAGACCCTCAAACTCCAGAAACTTCAAATTTCTTTCTCACTCTCACTATTCCTGTGGCTAGTTGCATGATCTGGGCAAACTTCTTCTCTTTAGGGACTTCAGGTTGTCCATCTGTAAAATGGGGAATTTGGCTGACTCATCATTTAGATTTCTTTCACTTCTTATCTTCCATACTTTCAGGCTTGCTTCCATGTATTATGTTTGGTGGTAGAAATAGGAGCAATAATACATTTTACTTATTACATAATTTTCAGGAAATAGAATCTTCTCCAACCACTCAAGTTCATGGTTATCTCTCTCATTCCTCAATTCCAGAATGTTTGTGATTGGTATCCTTTATTTGACACCTATCAATGTTCTGAGTAGTTGTTGTTAGCTCCTTGAAGGGAAAGAATTATGCCTTATTCCATTTCGCATCCTGAATGCTTAGCATGATAATTGCATGTGGTTAGTTCCTACCACCACTACTACTAACATCAACAATAATAAATAATAATATCAACAGGAAAAGTTACTACTTATTTAGTGTTGACTATGTGGTAGGCAGTATGCAAGTCACTTTTTCTTATTTAGGCCTCATGAGATGAGAAACAGAAAGATTGGGGAACTTGCCCAAGGTCACACAGCCACTAAGTGGCAGAACTAAGATTTGACATGTAACCTAGTCTGTTATGTCTCCAAAGCAATGATCTTACCTACCACAGTATGCTGCCTTCCTTGAAAATTTCTTAGATAACTAGTAATAGAGCATCCTTAATACTTCCTATTAGAAATCTTAGAGACTGGGTTTGGCCATCTAATTTATGTTTTGTTTCGTTTTGGTTTTTTTGATGGTATTACAAAGACATTTCAAGTTGGAGATGACAGTAGTAGGTTTATTCTGAAAGAAATATTTAGTACATGTATTTGGGGGTACTTTAAAAAAGTTGTAAGTGAAAAAAAACTTCAATTAAATTAAGAAAAGGAGTTAATTAGCTTATTTTATAGAAAAGTCTGGGGGAAGGTCTAGCTTCAGGCAATGCTGGATCCAAGTGACTTAGTCATGACATTTTTTGCTTGATCTTTAAATCTCTCGGTTTTGCTTTTCTTGCTTGTTCCCAGAAGGCTCAATCCCTGTGGCAGAGAAGATTGCTCAAAGAGCTCCAGGTTTTCAGAATTTATATGATTCATGATTCTAGCAGAAAAGAGATATCATTCCTGATAATCTGGCAAAAATCCTAGGAAAGACATCACCCGAACTAGCTTGCCCATCTCTGACCAATTGGTGTGTCTAGAGGGAATGAAGCATTCCAATTGGCAAGGCCTGGATACTGAGACCTCCCCTATGAGTTAGGAGCCTAGGGAGTCTGGATGAGCCTTAGTCAAACCATGTGAAATGAGCAAAAATATAATGAAAGTGGAGGTGGGGATGGATAATTCTCAAAATGGAAGGGTAAACATCATAGCCTGTCACAAAATCTCCAGCTTTTTCATTGTTTTAACAAATGGTGTTTTTTCTAGGGTATTGGAAAAAGCAGAGGGCTGATGTAGAGATCAACTTGATCCCTGTCCCTTTTGTGCCGCTGACTAGCCATGGAGCCATCGACAAGTCATTTAACCTCTTTTGATTTTAGTTCCTTTCTCTGTAAAAGTGTGAGGTAGAATGATTTGATCTTCCTGAACTTTTCCAGCTGGCATTCTGTTTCTGAGTGTTAGTGATGATTATCATGTCCTCTGAATAGGAACAGAAGTCAGTTGCTGGTTTTAATACAGATTGGTGATTTCATACTTTATATTTAAAAGCTCTAGTTAGTACCTACAGTAAGGTAATACATCCTTCTTTGAAGCACTCCCTGAAGACATTAGATCTTTCATGGTGAGCTGGTCTATAAACATAGTACAAGGAATGTATTCTTCATTTTCTGTACATTAATAACATTTTTTGTAGTTATGTGAGCTCCGTAGGAACTGCAATCATGTCTGTCTTGTTCAGTGCTGAACCTCCAGTACCTAGCTCAGTCTTTGATATATAACAGATGGTTACAAAATATTAATTGAAAAGCTAAGGTAAAAAACCTATAAAATTTCTTTAAACTCATGCATTGTAGAGTCTTCCTGAGCATGAGTGGCTGTATATAACTCAGTATTTTATATGAAAATAAAACAAGTTGTAAATGGCAGCAGTGAGGTTTGAATCCAGTTGGCCTAAGTTTACAACTCAAGAAGTTTTTGTAGCTACATCATGTTGCCTCTCAAGGGACCTCAAAAATCAAACTCCAGTGCTTTCTGGCTCTCATGATTGGTTTTCTTTCAAGTGCCCCAGACTGATTCTGCTGTTGGAAAGCAAATTACAATTTTCTACATCTTTTAATTTGTTTCTATTAGTTTTGCCATGCTTTGATATGCATCATTTTTTTACCTTTTGTTACCATAATCACAGTACTCTGTTTTTCTGGGTTGAGACAAAGAGTTTGGGTCCTATTATTCTGAATATACTCCAGATTTTTTTCTTTACATGCAGGTTGCACTAAAATAACATGGCTATGTTACCTAAAGATAGGTCTTTCTCCATGTCAATTTCTTAATCAAGAATAATTCAGGGCACCTCAGAGGCTCAGTCAGTTAAGCATCTGCCTTTGGCTCAGGTCATGATCCCTGGGTCCTGGGATTGAGCTCCACATCTGGTTCCCTGCTCAGTGCTGGAGCCTGCATCTCCCTCTTCCTCTGCTGCTCCCCCTTGCTTGTGCTTGCTTGCGCTCTCTCTCTCTGTCAAATAAATAAGTAAAATCTTTTAAAAAAAGAATAAAGTCTTCACTTGTTTTTAGATCCTCTAGTATTAGTCTAAACTCACTATCAAACTTAATTTTCTACTACTTAGCCTAAAGGCCTGTGGTCCAGGTGGCCTAGTCATTTTAACTTTCATCTACCATGTACCTTGTACATGTACCTTGCTTATGAGCTCTCCTTGTCTTGAATTTGCCCACCAGTCCAAGGCCTATCCATCATCCAGTTATTTGACTGAAATTCATATTATCATAAGGATTTTTCAGATTGTAATTAAATTTCCCTTATTTGAATTTTATACCATTCATGGATTAGAACCAGCATTTCCCAAGTTGCTCTTAAGAACACAAGTCTGAGCCATTCATGTTGAGAGTGATTATTGAAAGATATGATTTTATTATTATCACGTTGCATGTGAAGTCCTTGTTTCTATGGGTTGTCTCTATAAATTTCTGTTCTCTATCACTCTTAGGGTCTTTCTCCTTTTATAGAACCCCCCTTAATATTTCTTGTAGGGCCAGTTTGGTGGTCACATATTCTTTCAGTTTCTGCTGGTCTTGGGAGCTCCTTGGTTGTGGAGAGGGGGATCCCTCTTACACTGTTGGTGAGAATGCAAGTTGGTACAGCCACTTTGGAAAACAGTGTGGAGGTTCCTCAAAAAGTTAAAAATAGAGCTACCCTGTGACCCAGCAATTGCACTGACGGGTATTTACCCCAAAGATACAGATGTAGTGAAAAGAAGGGCCAACTGCACCCCAGTGTTCATCGCAGCAATGTCCACAATAGCCAAACTGTGGAAGGAGCCGAGATGCCCTTCAACAGATGAATGCATAAAGAAGATGTGGTCCATATATGCAATGGAATATTACTCAGCCATCAGAAAGGATGATTACCCAACATTTGCATCAACATGGATGGAACTGGAGGAGATTATGCTAAGCGAAATAACTCAGTCAGAAAGACAATTATCATATGGTTTCTCTTATTTGTGGAACATAAAGAATAGAATGGAGGACATTAGGAGAAGGAAGGGAAGAGTGAAGGGGGGGAAATCAGAGAGGGAGTCAAACTATGAGAGATTATGGACTCCCAGAAACAAACTGAGGGTTTCAGAGGGGAGGGGGGTAGGGAGATGGGTTAGCCCAGTGATGGGTATTAAGGAGGGCATGTATTGCATGGAGCAATGGGTGTTATATGCAAACAGTGAATCATGGAACACTACATCAAGAGCTAATGATGTACTGAATGGTGACTAACATATCATTAAAAAAAACCAAACACAAGTCTAGAAAATAAATGTTGAATGGTCAAAGTGGTTTGGAAAATTTTAGTGTCTCTGGAAAACAATTTGTGAAATTGTACTTGTTACTGTGAGTTTTCTTGAGGGCAGAGAGTAGGTGTAATTCATTTTATACACTCAGTGGCTAGTGTAGTCCTTGTCACATAGGCTTTCAACAAATGTAGAATCAAGTAATGATTACTCAACAATTTAGCCCTTCATTATGTACTTGATTAAATAACTTTCCATTTGCTTTGATATTTATAATTTTATTTTACCAGGGAGATGGAAATCATCTTAATAAAAGCACTAATGTCTTACTTGTTTGTATTTTTCATAACATTTAGTTCAAGACTTGTCCTCTGTATGATAATGAATAGAAAGTTGTGATGTCGCTCTCACTGGACCATTTGACCCCCTGTGTATGTAGGCACAGTGCAATCAGTGTTATTTTGACAGTTGGAATATGGTATAACATCTTTGATTAATATTCCATCTTCCAGGATTTACTCTGAATTAGCTATTCTATTAAATTTGGCTCAATATTTGGTAGCCTTTTCCCTAACTTTTTGGAGAAAGCCTATTCATTCTATTTTTCCTCTTAAAATCTGTTAAGCTTGGGCATATATTACCAGTGTGAGAAAAATTGTGCATTGAGTAGGCCTTTCAACGGAGCTTTGTATAAACCAGTGAATGTCTTTATACTTCTCAAATAATTATATAGAAAGGACTTAAAAGTTAGAGGTTAAGGCACTCCAGGGCAGCCCCAGCCTGCACCTCCAGTCCCGACCTGCTCCCAGACTCAGGTGACTTTCTCCCATCCTGGGCAACTTACACACCTGAGACTTCTGGAAACACCTGCCCTCCCTGGGGCTCACCCCTCAGAGGTTCCTCACTACACACACACACACACACACACACACACACACACACACACACACACAAAAGGCAGAAACTTGAAATTTTGAAATAAACTGAGGTATTTGATCACTTACTTGCAGATATGCACACCATGCTAGGAATTTTGGCGGAGAGATTTCTTTAATAGCCCCTTACTACTGCTATTCCGTGAGACTATACCCTGTTGAACTGGACAAGAAAAGTTTTCTATAAGAATTCATGTATTTAAAACTAGTTTTCTTAGACTTGTGTTCCTATGGGTGTGTTCTGTAGCTCCAGAGTCTGATGCAATATATTTCAATTTGATTTTTCTAGGCTCGAATTTATTATTTCCTTATCTTATTTATAGTTACCTACTATAATTACTTTCAATAAATTCTAATGATTATCAAATTGTCTATTATTCTAATTGTTCTATATACTAGTAAATTGGTTCCAATAAATTCCTAACAATTTTTAGGAATTTATATTATAAATGGTCTTAGGAACTCCAGAAAGATGAGCATTTTTTTAAGTTAACATATAGTGTATTACTAGTTTCAGGGATAAAATTTAGTGATTCATAAGTTGTGTATAATACCCAGTGCTCATTACATCGAGTGGCCTCCTTAAATGAATCACCTCAACAACTGTGATTATCAAAGTGTTGAGAACTAACTTGTAAGAGGATAGGTCCCAGAAGATGAAAGCAGTCTCTCTTCCAAGATTAACTAGGCAAATTCTCCAGCAATTTCTTTCCAGAATGGAAAGCACAGGTGTGATCTCACACAATGGGCTGATCATATCATAATTGCCTTTTTGAAGTTTCTTGAGAGCATACTTATTTTCTTATATATGGAAAAACTTTATAGCTTTCCTCTGAGTAATTTTTATGAAGGGGCTCAGAGGCAGGGACCTCAATTTTCAGTCCAGAGAACAATTAAAAATGGTGCGCGTATACTTTACTCCTGGTATGAGTCATAGAATCCTTTCTTCTGCCATTGAATCCTTCCCATTTTACATCTCTGGCACCTTCCCAGATGCCTCATTTTTATTTTTTAACTAAACATGTAAGCCTTTTGTAACATATTAGTGATGATATAAACCATTAGTTGGCAGCTCCCTAGGGCTTTGAGGCTGCATGCCCATTTGACAGCAAGGTTTATGAAAGATTGACAACAAAAGTTCTAAGGGTATGTTTTTGTTTTTAAAAATTGGCACCGTTCATTTTTATTTGGGAGCTTCAGTGTTCCATTTCCTTTTGGATTTTTGAGAGATTTGACCTAACCAACACCCATAGACACATCCAAGGAAAAACAGTGTGGTTTCTGTTTAACATTAAATGTATCTTCTCTTCCTTTGGCAAAGCACGTTTAGTGCTCTGGGCAAACCTGCTTCACTTCAAGAGAAAGCACATCTGAGACAGGAGACCAGTCTCTCTAGGGTAGCTTTGGCTTCTGATATAAAATTAGTAAGAGTAGAACCATGGACAGCAGCTATTGCTACTGGGCAGCAATGGTTAATTTCACTGGCTTCCTGAGATTCTTGTAGACAGTGAGCAAGCATGAAACTTCACACTAATAATTGCAACCCATCATATGACAGGTGTTACCCCCCTCTCTCTCTTTCTCTCTCTCTCTGTTAGGGAGGTAGGAAAAATGAAGAGATGGGCTACTGTCTTAGTCTTTTCAGGCTGCTATAACAGAATGCTAGACTGGATGGCTTATAAACAGAAATTTAGTTTTCACGGTTTTGGAGGCTGGGAAATCCAAAATTAAGGTGCCGTCAGATTCTGTGTCTGGTGAGGGCCTGCTTCCTGGTTCATAGATGCATACCTTCTCTCTGTGTCCTCCCGTGTTGGAAGGGGAAAGGGAGTTCTCTGGGATCTTTTTTATAAGGGCATTAATCTCATCCTTGAAGGCTCCACTCTCATGACCTAGTACTTCCCAAAGTCTCCACCTCCTAATACCATCACAATGGGATTAGTATTTCAACATAGGAATTTTGGGGGGGACGCAAACCTTCAGTCCACAGCATCTACACTTGTGCACAAGAGCTCAGACTGAATCACTTTGTGCCTGATGATAGTAGCAACATTTGAATAGAACTTTATAATTACAGAGTATTTTCACTTACATTTTAACATTTGTTTCTAATGCCAGCTTTGTATTCAGGATACTTCAAGATAATGCCCAGACCTCTTCACATGGTTTAAGAGGCCCTTCTGGTACGGCCTCTACTTACCTCTTCAGCATTTCTTTTCTTTCTCCCTTTCTTAGATTCTACTTTCTAGTCAGACTGAAGTCTTGTTATTTGCTGAATCACCAATGGTTTTTGTTTGTTTGTTTTTTTTTTCCTTTCAGGCTTTGAATACCTATTTCCTCTGTCAAAGTCCCTTTTATGGCCCACTCCCATTTATAAGACCTGTCCTGACCCCTACTGGATAAGGAGTTCCTCTTATGGGTATCCATACCAGCCTGTATATTACTTATGTCAGCACCTTCATGCTGTATTGCCGTAGTTTGCTTGTCCATCTTCCTTGATAGACTAAAACTCCTTAAGAGCAGGAATCATGTCTCATTCATCTCTATAGCCTTAGCACCTGGCACATACCTATCAAGTGTAGCTACTTCTTGAATTAATTTGTTTGGTTAGATAGGGCAGCTCTCATTACTGCCATCTTGTAGATAAGTGAATGAAAGCTTATAAAGTGTGAAAGTTCTTGCCAATGAAGACATATTTAGAAAGCAAGTAACAGATCTAGAACGTAAATAATAATAGGGACAGTAATAATAAACATTTTAAATACCACAAACCGAGACCATGTTGGCTCACTAAATTTTCAGATAAACTCTATAATAAAGGAACTCTTACTACCCTTTTTATCAAAAAGGGATTTAAGTTTCAGAGAGGTTTATTGACTTATTAAATGTCACACAGCATGGGGGGAGAGAGTCTCTGATTCTAGCACATATCTTCCATTCACTTTCTTGGTTGCCTCTTAGGCATTCTGGTTGAATATCCAAGTTCCCTTTTACTGTGCATGAAGCAGTGACCACTTAGAGAAAGAAAAAGATAGCAAATCAAATGGTTGTTTTGCCTGCAATTTGTCAAACATTGGTTTGAAGGATGACTGAATTGACACTGAATTGACACATCAAGTTCAAATTAATCTTATCCAGACTACTATTGATTTTATAGATTCTAATTATATCCTTTCTCACACTGTAGTCTAGACTCTAAGCAATGTAGCCAAATTAAAATTTGCAGACACAGAACATAAGGACCCTTTAGAATGTGTGGGGAATAGTCCCAAACTTTTATGCTAGATAACTATGTTTCTTCCTCCACACCGTTTGGTACGCATCAATGTCAGATACAAAACTTTGATCTGGGTGGTCTAAGTCTGACCTAAGCTGGCAATTTATGTACTTTATGAGATGAATTTCTGTTCCGGTGAGTTGTATACAGAATCAGTTAGAATTGACAGGCTCATCTCCTCCCTCTTTTGAGCTCCCAAGCACTTAGCATGCATCACTCACAGAGCCTTAATCAAACAGTGTTCTGGTAGGTTGAGAAAATGTGCAGCCTATGCCTTTTCCCCACCAGGTTAGGAGCTCCTATAGACAGGGAGCTCATCTAATTCATCACTACATCCAAAGCTTGAGGCACTTGTTTGAGCTCAGTATATGTGTGTGGAATAAATGAGTTATTTGGCATTGGCAGGACAAATCAGCCTGAAAGCCCTTTTTCTCTCCACAGCATTTCCCATTTCCATTTCAATTATGTGAGATAGTCAGGGTTTGCAAGTGTTCTTCCTCCAGCCTAAAGCACCATGCCTCTTTTAGGTGGTAGCATTTCCTTTTATGGCATCTTAGATGGTGTTCTAAGATGGTTAACTACTGTGGAAACAACAGTATCCTGCCTTTAAATGATGGAATAACATTTCTTGAAGATGTCTCAACTGCCTTATAAAATCATCATCAGGTTAGCATGACAGGTTCTTATTGTCTATGTTACAGGTGCCCTGCTTTATGCACAAGCTGTTTTTTTTAAATACCTTTGTTGAGGTATAATTGATATGAAATAAACTGCACGTATATAAAGTGTACAATTTCATAAGTATTGACATATACTGTGAAACTATCACCACAAATAGTGAACAAATCTGTTATCCTGAAAGTTTTCTTGTTCCTTTTATATAATCTCTCCCTCTCAAATTTCCTTATCCCCTCCCCCATCACTAGGCAATCACTGATCTGCTTGCTGTTGTGCACTGTTGTGCATTTCCTCGAGTTTATATAAATGGAATCACAAAAGATGTATTCCTCTTTGACTTCTGTCACTCAGCATAATTATTTTGAGATTCATCAGTATAATCGTGTGGATCAATAGTTAATTTACTTTTATTGCAGAGTAGTATTTTATTGTATAGATATACCACAATTTGTTTTTCTTTTTATTTGTTGATTGGCATTTGGCTGGTTTCTAGTTTTTGATATTATGAATAAAGCTGTGCTATGAACATATGATATATATTTTTATTTCTTTTGGATAAATATTTAGGAATGGAATGGCTGGATCTCATGGGTGGTGTTACAGGTTGAATTGCATCCCCCCAATAAAAGATAGGTTGAAATTCTAACCCCTTCAGAATGCGACCTTATTTTTATCTAGGATCTTTAAAAATTTTATAAAAATATTCTTTAATATTTTATTTTTATTTATTTATTTGAGAGACAGAGAGTGTGAATACATGAGCAGTGGGGGGGAAGGGCAGAGGGAGAAGCAGACTCCCTGCTGAGCAGGGAGCCTACATGGGGCTCGATCCCAGGCCCCTGAGATCATGACCTGAACCAAAGGCAGATGCTTAATTGACTGAGCCACCCAGGAGCCACTTGAGTTAGGATCTTTATGTAGGTAATCAAGTTAAAAATGAAGCCCTTAGGGGGGACCTTATCCAGTATAACTTGTGTCCTCATAAAAAGGGGAAAACTTGGACACAGAGACATATATATAGGAAGACCATCATGTGAAGATGAATGTGGAAATTGGGGTGATGCTTCTATAAGCCAAGGATGGCCAAAGATTGCCAGTAAACCACCAGAAGCCAGGAACAGATTGTCCCTCACAGCCCCCGGAAGGAATGAACATTGCTACCACCTTGATCTAAGACTTCTCCCCTCCAGAGCAGTGAGACCATAAATTTCTGTTGTTTAAGAAACCTGGTTTCTGGTATTTGGTTATGGCAATCTTAACAAAATAGTAATGTACATTTAACTTCTTAAGAAACTGCCCAATTGTATTCCAAAGTGATTATACCATTTTACACTCCTTGCACCAGTGTGTAAGAATTCTAGTTCCTGCATGTGCTCCCCAGCACTTAGAAAAATGAGTCTTTCGAAGTTCAGCCATTCTAATAGGCATGTAGTGGTGTTTCATTTCAGTTTTAATTAGAATTCCTTAATAAATAATGATGTTGAGAATCTTTTCACATGCTAATTTGCCATCCATATACCTTTTTTATTTTTTATTTTTTTAAAGATTTTATTTATTTATTTGACAGAGATAGAGACAGCCAGTGAGAGAGGGAACACAAGCAGGGGGAGTGGGAGAGGAAGAAGCAGGCTCATAGCGGAGGAGCCTGATGTGGGGCTCGATCCCATAACGCCGGGATCACGCCCTGAGCCGAAGGCAGACGCTTAACCACTGTGCCACCCAGGCGCCCCCATATACCTTTCTTTTAAAGATTTTAATTATTTGAGAGAGAGCGAGAGCACAAGTGAGCACAAGTGGGGGTAGGGGCAGAGGGGGATGGACAAGCAGACTCCATGCTGAGTGTTGAGCCTGACCCAGGGCTCGATCTCATGACCCTGAGATCATGACCTGAACCAAAACGAAGTTTTGGTTGCTTAACCAACTGCACCACCCAGGCACCCCCTTCTTATTTTCTACACGTGAGTCCTTTACCAGATACTGTGATTTCAAAACATTTTTTGCCAGTCTGATTTTCATCTTTTTTAACAGTGTATTTTGAAAAACAGTGGGTTTAATTTTGATTATATCAAATATATTGATTTAGTGGCATGTAACTAAAAAATCTTTGCCTAATCCAAAGTCACAAACATTTTCATGTATATTTTCTTCTAGAAGTTTTCTAGAATCTAGAAGTTTTATATTACATTTAGATATAGAATTAATTTTGAAATAATTTTATATATGGTGTGAGGTATGAATTAAGTTTCTTTGTCTTCTGTTTGTGTACTGATACCAAACTGTTATAATGCCATTTGTTGAAAAGGTTATTTTTCTCCATTGGATTGTCTTTGCACCACTGTAAAAAAATCAATTGATCATGTATGTGTGGGTCTATTTCTTGATTCTGTTGTGTTCTATTGATTTATTTTCCATCCCTGTGCCAGTACCTCACTATCTTGATTACTATAGCTCAGTGGCATTTGGCAATGTCTGGAAATACTTTTGGTTGTCACAGGTAGGGGAGGGATACTACTCATTTATAATAAGTAGAACTCAGGAATGTTGTTGAATATCCTACAATACATGGAGGCTCCCTTATAACAAAGAATTGTTCAGCACCAAATGTCAGCAGGGCTGATGTTGAGAAATCATCATAGCTTTATAATACATCTTGAAATCAAGTAATATAAATCTTCTAACTTTGTTCTTATTTTTCAAGGTAAATATAATTTAGACATAAATTTTGAAATGAGGATATCGGGTGAGAAATCCATCATAGCTTTATAATACATCTTGAAATCGAGTAATAAATCTTCCAACTTTGTTCTTATTTTTCAAGGTAAATATAATTTAGACATAAATTTTGAAATGAGGATATCGGTTTCCCTAAATATCCTACTGAGATTTTCTTTGAGGTTGTGTTAAATCTATATACCAAGTTGAGAACAACTGATAGCTTAATAATATTGAATGTTTCCATCCTTAAACACTCTATATCTCTCTATTTATTTAGGTCTTTTTTATTTTCTCTTAACAAGGTTTTGTAGTTTTTCAGTTTACAGATTTTGGTCTTGTATACCTTTTATAAAATTTATCACTGGGGCACCTGGGTGGCTCAGTTGGTTAAACATCTGACTTGAGCTCAGGTCATGATCTCAGGGGCCTGGGATCAAGCCCTCTGTTGGGCTCCATGCTCACTGGGGAGTCTGCTTGTCCCTCTCCCTCTGCCCCTCCCCCCACTCATGCTCTCTTTGTTTCAAATAAATAAAATCTTTTAAAAAATTTATCCCTAAGTAGTAGGGTTTTTGTAAATGGTATTTTTTTTAATGAGTGAAGTTTTAAAGAAACACATTTTTTTTCCTGTGAGTTCGGGGGGCTAATCTTAACACGTAACCTGGTCTACTGGGTTTTGTAATTTCAAGCCCCAATATAATTATATGGGGATTCATTGGATTCCAAGTGATAGAGACCCAAGTTCCTTGGATTTAAGAAAAAGTTGACACTTTAGTAAATCAAAGGAAGAGCTATATAGACCAGGACCTGGAGTTCAGAACCTGATGAGATTTAGATTCACTCTTCCTTGACACCTCAAATTTTCTCCAAGGCATCACTTTCATTTCCTCATGATGTTTATGGTGAGGGATATGGTACCATGCAGTTCCAGGGCCACATCCTCACAGATTTATGAATAGAGAGGAAAACAGATTCTTCTCAGCCAGCCTCATTAGACAATTCCTGGGAAGTGCTCTGATATTGGATAGGGTCATAGCTCTAACTCTGGACCAAATACTGTGGCCAAGACATTTGATACAATGGTTGGCTTTATCAGGACTATATCTTTTCAGTTGTAGTTCTAGGGTCACTGGCTAATAAGATGGTGTAATGGGAGCTGCAACGGAGGTTCTGGGCAAAGGCAAAAGCCATCACAAGCAGAAACATAATCTCCCCAGATCTATGTAAGCATTCATAAGAGAAGCCTTATCATGCCATTATTCTCTCCTGGAAGTGGTACCATATCCCTCAACATTGATGTGGCCACTGTGGAAAACAGTATGGAAGTCTCTCAAAAGTTAAAAATAGAACTAGCCTATGATCCAGTAATCACACTACTGGGTATTTACCCAAAGAATACAAAAATACTAATTCAAAGTGATACATGCGCTCCAATGTTTATAGCAGCATCATCTACAATAGCCAAATTATGGAAGCAGACCATGTACATTTACTGATGAGTGGATAAAGAAGATGTGGTACATATTTATATCTATATTTATATCTATATCTGTCTCTATCTCTATATGAATATTACTCAGCCATAAAAAAGGATGAGATCTTGTCATTTGCAGTGACATGGGTGGAGCTACAGAGTATTATGCTAAGTGAAATTAGAGGGAAAAAATACCATATGATTTCACTGATATGTTAATTAAGTCAAGCAGAGAAAGACAATTATCATATGATTTCTCTCATCTATGGAACATAAGAACTGGGAAGATAGGTAGGGGAAGAAAGGGATAAAGAAAGGAGGGGGTAATCAGAAGGGGGAATGAAACATGAGAGACTATGGACTCTGGGAAACAAACTGGGGGCCTCAGGGGAGGGGGGTGGGGGAATGGGATAGACTGGTGATGGGTAGTGAGGAGGGCACGTGTTGCATGGTGCACTGGGTGTCATACGCAACTAATGAAGCATCGAACTTTACATCGGAAACCAGGGATGTACTGTATAGTGACTAACATAATATAATAAAAAAACATTAAAATAAAATAATTCTGACACTAAAAAAATAATTTGAATTTAAATAAAATATTTAAAAAATAATAATAAGGATGAGTTGTTGCAAGGAGACAGCCATTAGAATAGGGAGAAGTAGTGAGGCAGTCATTTTTTGGTTTATTGTGCTCACCAACCCTGAAAAGCGTATTTTACATCCCTGAGCCATAGCTTCCCTTCTGTTATTTGGAAATTTCATATAATTTTTCTCTGAAGGATCCTACCTTTATTAGGTTTCAGGATCTCTTATTTAAAACAGAACTAAATTCTGGTGATGGCACTCCCCCCCTTCCCCTGCTCCCCTCAAGTGGTATCAAATTAACTTTGGGTTAGAAAGATCTCTAGGGATGGATCAAGGAGGTGTTTTCTGACAAGCCCAGCTCTTGCAGCTTTGAGTGAGCATGGGAAGGCTACAGTGTAGGAGTTTTGCTTCTATTCCTTGTGGGAATAACTATTTCTATACTTACATAAGGGATTCAGGCTGCCATTCTATGTGTTCTCAGCTAAAAAACTTTTCCTAGAATAGTGATTAAGGTGACTAAAAATTCTCTTTTAGAGGGGAAAGAACAAGTATCTATTTTTCTGTAAACTCTTTTCATTGTTTACTTCTCTAATGCCTTTCGAGGTCCAAATAGTAGCAAAGATAAAGGATAAGAAGAAAATCACAGAACAAACATTACCATCACTACATATTTAAGCACCTAGATCTGTGCCAGATCTATTCTCTGGGCTTTACCTTGTTGCTTCATTTAAGACTCTCATATAACAAATAAAGAATGTGGTATTGTCTCCATTTCCAGATGAGGAAAACTAAGGTTTAAAGAGATTAAGTAATTTGTCATTTGAACCTAGATTTAGCTCACCCCAAAGTGTTTTAAGGAACATGACATCCTGCTTGTCATTGAATCTCAGTGAAGGAAGGGCTTTTTAGAGGTCATGTAACATTCCCCTAATCATGGAGAAATGAGTAGACACTTAAATTGTATGGTTTATCTTTAGTCAGATGAGTTCTTATGATGAGAGAATTGAAGTAAAAAAATCCCTGGATAATATATGGAAAATGAAGATTTCTGAGCTTCACCCCTGTATATTTAGATGCCGAAAGTCTTGAGGCATAAGTAGGAGTTGGACACGCAGAAGTCTGAACGCTGAAATATTCTTCAGTGCTCCTGGTACAGATACAGAGGATCCTTGGATCTCACACCTTGAGAAAAGCTTCATTGGCTTCTTCCAGTTATGTGGTCATGGTTCCCAATTTGCATCTGTTGTGCCTTGAAAGACTGTATGTGTATGTGTGTTAGGTGAAGGGATAGAAAGAGGAGGAAAACCATGGAAAGATAGTTGGGTTGCCAGGAGAAAGGAATGCCTTATCAGAGTAGACTGAATAAGCAAGCCATGTATTTTTCTTTTAGCCCGTGGGCTGTCTGTGTCTAACATGCAGCCTATGTGTCATAGCTTCTTGCTTCAAAGGGTCTCAGCACTGGTCATTTTTAGGCCATAGACTGTAGTTCAACTTCAGCCAATCTCCTCAAAATATTGTTTTTGACCACTGGGAACTGAAATAATGGAGCCACACAAAGTCAGTACCTCTGTAGCCAAAAACTGTCATAAATGCCTTTCTAACGGGGCATTAGGAGTGCTGCCTTATGATGGGAAGCATAGGAAGCCATCGCACTTCTCCACCTCTTCTGCAAATACCACACAACAGCTGCCTTACTTCCCTTCTTCAGAGAGAACCAGTGATCTTTTTATAAATGTGGAACAAGTAAAACCTGTCTGTGTTAGACTCCGCATCTAGAATGTAAACTCCAGGAAGGCAAGGATTTTGGGTTTTGTGTGTGTTGAGGTATTCTTGGTGCCTAGAATGGTGCCTATATGTGGTAGGTGTTCAATGAACCATTGACTGACTGAAGAATAAATGTATGAATGAACACTCCAATGGCTTTTGTCACATGTGGAATAAGATCTAAATTTTTTAAGATAGCCTTCAGTCCTCTTCCTACCCTACATACTTTACTCTCCCTTGCTCACTACAATCTAGCCTTCTTTCATTTCTTGGAATCCATCAATGGCCTTCTTCCCTCTGGGCTTCTCTGCTACTATTTTCTTCTGTATAAAATTCCCTGTTCATCACTTTTTTTAAAAGATTTTATTTATTTATTAGAGAGAGAGAGTGCACAAGCAGGGGGAGGGGCAGAGGGAGAAGGAGAAGACTGCAGAGCAGTCTTGAACCCAGGACCCCAAGATTATGACCTGAGCTGAAGGCAGATGCTTAACTGACTGAGCCACCCAGGCTCCCCCTGTTCATCACTCTTACCTGAAAGATACCTTCAGGTCTCAGCTTCATTATCACTTCCTCAGAGGCCTTCCTTACTTCCTCTCCCATCTAAATTGGTTCTCCTATGAAGTCTCTCCTCTTCATAGCATTTTTTTCCCTCTTCCTTTTTGGCCTGAACACTATTTGACTCTTCACATGGTTTTTGTTTATCTCTCCCCATGGACAATAGACTCCTTGAGGGCAAGACCTTGTCTGTTTAAGTCTCTTCTGTATACTCAGGCATAGCAGAGGGCCAGGCACAGAGAAAACCCTGAATAAGTAAATAGATGTTGAGCCAACAGATGGATTTTAGCTGCAGAAAATTCCAACTATGGGTGCCTGGGTGGCTCAGTCGTTAAGTGTCTGCCTTCAGCTCAGGGCGTGATCCCTGTGTTCTGGGATCGAGCCCCACATCAGGCTCCTCCACTGGGACCCTGCTTCTTCCTTTCCCACTCCCCCTGCTTGTGTTCCCTCTCTTGCTGGCTGTCTCTATCTCTGTCAAATAAATAAATAAAATCTTTAAAAAATTCCAACTAAATAATTTAAGTCATAGCTAGGAATACTGGGTATCCTGCATTCATGAAAATGAAGCCAAATACTGGCTAACCCAGATTTGCTAAAAGGAAAAGGGAGAGCCTGTCATTGTGTGAGGATGTCAGAAATGATGGAGTTGGTGCAGACTTGACAACTGACCTGTCCTGCTGGTAATTAGTAGCCTGAGGCTAAGCTAGTAGCAAGAGTGGGAGGGAAACAACACTTAACCGCCCAATTAATAGGCAGTGCAGCTTAAATTTAGAAGCTGTCTGTGGCCATGCCATAGGAACCACACTGAGGAGGACAATTGGCTGCACAGCTCTTGCTCCCAGGGCCGTTATTCCATGTCAGAGAGATAATTAAAGACACTGTGACTGCACATTTGGAAATTATGTCCAGTGGCTCTCTTATCCTGAGCAGATGAGAGCACCATGAATTAGGGTCTGGCCTGCTGTGTAGGTGATTCCAGGTCAGAAAGTATTTAAACCCCTTCTGTTTGAAAGGGAGGAAGACATTTTTATTGACACCAACAGGTAAGAGGCATGGAATGTAGTAGAGCCCACACTGAGCTGGGAATTGGGATCTGTGTTCATGAATCCACTCTTCCGTTAAAAGACATCATGATCTTCAGCAAGACCCTCAGCTTTTCGGAGTCATTTTTACTTTGAGAAACTTAGTATTCCTTTGGTTGGAAATGACAAAAGAATTTGACTGTTATTCAGGCAAAAAGGGTCTTAATTTGCTCCTTTAAGTGAGAAGTACTGATGGCAGAACATGCTTCCAGCCCAGCTGGATAGAGGAGCATACACAAGTCACCAGGACTCTATTTCTCCTTCCTGTCTCTTAGCCCATTTTACCTCTTGCTCTATTCTCATACCAGTTTTTCCTCTTGACAAAATGGCTGTAGCAGCTCTGGTATATATCTTTTAACAGTCTCTTCATGAGTCCTGCACATACCCTGAAGTTCGCTCTAATTGGACCAATGATCACTGCAGCTAGTCTCCACTCATGTCAGCAGGAAGTTCTCTACCCCTCCTTAGGAGATGCTGAAGTCACTTGGCTTTTGGGCCCTGTTATTTCATAGCCCTGACATCAGGTCCCAGGAGGTCAGCTGCCCTGGCATACTTGGGGCTCCCTAGCCAAGATCCAGTGAGAAGGGGGGGTCAGCATTCACATAGCGTGTATCCAGATGGAGCTCATCATATTTCTTTCCTCTCAGAATTCACTGAATTCCTATAGCAGATGTTCTCATTGATTTTCTACCATATCACACGTTGTAGATGAAATTCACATGCAGAGTGGTAGATTGGATCAGAGGGAGTTGGGCAGATTTGAGTTCAAATTGTGGCTCCTCTACTTAGTACTATAAGTACTACCAGCTCTGTTTTCCTGTCTGGTAACAGAAAACAAGTAGTATTTATTAAACTGTGGTGTTAAAAGGAGTAAGTGACATAATTTGGAAAAGTGTTTTACACACATAGCAAACACAATAAGAATGAAAACCACAAATGTTTATTTGTGTGTGTGTGAATGAGTGTGTGAATGAGTGTGTGTGTGTGTGTGTGTGTGTATAAAACCAAGAGTTTTGTGAGATTCCCAGTCAGGAACTTTGCATAAGTCTGTTAACTTTCTCTTATATTCCAGAAAACCTATCAGAATGCAAAGTTAAATGGATAACCTTGAGTATGCTGTCTTTAACAAATTTGTGTATTATAGTTTAAAAATCTTTAGAAGCTCATATACAAATGTGGGATGGCTGTGGCTCCTCTCTTTGTCACATTAGTTATCAGAAGAATGCACTCAGAGCCCTAACTTGTATGCCTTCTGTGAGTACCAGCAGAAGAGAGGAAATGTATTTAGCCAATGGTTTGTGGGTTTTCTTAGTCACTGCTATGAGAACTACTTGGTACTCCTTTCCTTGTGTCACTCCAAATAATACGTTATATAATACAGAAGAAAAGGATTTTAACAGCTGTAATACTGGATTATAGTTTTTAAAGCTCTTTCATATTCATTATATTTTTCTCAAGATTTCTTGAAAAGTTTTTGCCTTGGTATATAAGAGATGCTCTTCCTTCGGTGAGCTTAATGTCTGATTAGATTATGTCATTCATCATCTAGCAAGAACCAGTCCAGTTAATAGCATCTATTTTATTTTCTAAGCAAGTCATGGAGTAATTTTGTAAGACCTAAAGACATTTATAAGTGGCTTGGATGAACGTTCTACTTCTTTTCCTAAAAGTCTGAATATCTTCAGTTTATTTCTAGGAGAATTAGCTAAAGGATATGTTTATTGCATCTCCTTTCTTCTTTCCTCCACAAAGAGAGATGTAATCTCCCTAGGCTCGTAGTAAGTCCTTGAAACACACTTTATATAATAAAAAATGCATAAGTTTTGTGTTAGGAAAACCCCCAGAAGTAAACACGTGTTTGCTTATGCTTGTATGGGTGGGGGCATATTGCTTCTGCTTGTCCAACATTTATTCTTTTAGGGAACTACCTTTTCTTTGGCTCCTTGAAGTTGTGTTGAGGATACTGAATTTGACCCCAGCCCTTTGCTCCAGGTAGAAGAGGGCAGTGGGCAGACAATGGGTCAACACTGATCACATGGATTCTCTCTCCAGGGATTGGAAACTGAGCAGCTTGTTGCCAGTATTGTTCGACTTCTGGTTAATTGGCTCTTCCTTCAACTCTATGAGTTACCCCAGATCCTCTGGTTAAATTCCCCTTTCTCTTGTAAGTCAAGATCGATTCATATTGATGGCACACAGAGAACTCTAATTGACATAATTGGTACTCTGTAATCTATGCTAAAGTGTGAATGACTGCTAGTCCTTCCCTACTTCTCTGGAAGCATCTATTTTGAATCCAATACATTTCTAAATGGAAATTTTTTTAGTGGCAGGAGAGAAGCCATTTCTGATAAGACTCATGATTGAGGAAGTTCATGTTAAATCATAATATTCAGCTGACTTCTATCTAGACTGACCGTGGGAGGAGCAGGGATTTGTGGCTAATAAATGATTAGTGAGTGTTGGAGATGACCAATCTCTTGATCTCATGTCTGATTGCATCACTCCTGAGGCTATATCTGTGGCTTTTTTTTTTTTTTAAGAAAATGATCTCTTTCTCTTCTGGGATGATGATAAGTCAGGGTAGGTTGGAGGCAGAGATATGGTCCATGTGACATCCTGAAGTTCCTCTAGCCTTAGATATTATGAACAGTTCCAGGTGGCAAGCCTTGAGTGTGAAAATACTCAGCAGTCAATATAATGTTTGAGATAATAGGAGAGGAAAAGTGTTTTTTAAACATACACCATGTGTTGGTGGAAATCAGAAATAGAACTCCTAGCCTTCTCACTTTTTGGCTGGGATTTCCCACCATCCCAGATTGCCTCCCTAAACAGGATCAGAAGCTTACTGTATCTGACTCTAAGCTGGGCTCTGAGTTTAGCAACTTTTTAATGGAATTAATGGGCAGGAACACCAGTTAAAGCAGATTTTTGGCTGTGCTGGCATGCCAGCCAGCCATATTTTCATAGGTACCCAAATTAAGAGTTTATTTATGCCCTCAATTTGCTATAAATGGAATTAACACCAGGCCATTTGGGGACCTGGAGACCACAGATGCCAAAAAAAACCCCAGATACATCATTCATATTTTATGTTTATTTGAGTTCCTGAGTGTGGGAACTAATGAAGAGGAAACTTGATTTTCTGTCACCATCATCCTCATCATCATCACCATCGTTGTCGTCACTATGAGTGCTATTAATCAAAGCTTGAGTGATTTCAAATGAAAAAAATAATCAGAAATGTGATCATACTCTGAAGAGCAGTGTCCCTCTTTTCTCCTCTTCCTTCTCTAAGTAATGGATTTGGAAACACAATCTCACTTCTGAAAAAAAAATAGATTATATTTTTAAGGTCCACTTCAACAAAATGTGGAAGGAAATACTACTCTTTTTGGCATAGATGGCTTTCACATCTTCTCTTCCCATTGGGTAAACCAAGTTCCAATAAGTAGTCTTCCCATTTACCTGGTCACAAGATGTATAAGTTGGGGATTGTTAGAGGCAATGGTGAATATTTATAACACCCAAATTAATGAGATGTTCTCTATTACAATGTCACTGAGAATAGTCCTGGAACATTTTTTTTAATTGTTCCTTTCATTGCTGGAAAGTGGTTTAAAACCCCTTTTGAAGCTTGTCTAACAAGCTTCAATAAGAAGACTTGCCCTCTAAGTGGGAGCCCGGCTCTGGTCATTAACTTCCTCTTTTACCCTAGGCAAGTCACCCTTCCTCTTTGGCCCTGAATTTTTCTTCTTAAAAATGGAGATTTAATAATCTCCAAGATGCCTTTTAACTTGAGAACACTCCGATTCTACTAATTGCTTTTGGAGTCAGTTTCTAGCACAAAGAAAAAGAATGTGATCATAACTTTAGACCAGCACTGTGGTTAATTTATAGCAGTGGTTTGTAGACTTTAGTATGCTTGAACCTCATTTGAGTTGCTTTTGAAAAAGGCAGATTATAGAGCCTTATCCTTAGAGATTCCAATATGGTAGATCTCTGGCCAAAATCTTCACTTAAACAGACCCTTTGGGAGTTGGGGAGAGGTCTATGGTGTGTGTGTGTGTGTGTGTGTGTGTGTGTGTGTGTGTACAAGTCCATATTTCAAAAAAGGGGAAGCAGGGTGAGAATACCAAAACCTTTATAAAGGTAAGTGTAATTTGAAAAAACGTCCCTTTTTAATTTTTTTGAGCAAATGCAACCACCTGATCCTCAGGAAAGGACAGAGGAACCATGTTAAGCAGATGTTCCTTGATCTGTGTAGACTCAGAGGAGGCAGAGCAGCTCCTGGCACAATAAAGGATAGAAATGCCAAATGATTCAGAGAGTCCTGATCCTTTAAGGAGGACTGAATTAGAGTCAGAAGACTTAACTTTTATCCCCAGCAGTGATATTTCCTTACTGTAGCCTTGGACAAGTCATAGAAGCCCTCTGAAGCACTCCTTTTATTAACTAGTTGGGATAAGCTCTGTGATGTACCCAGATATCTCCTCAGGAATGAACGATTTACTCTGTCAGCTTCTGGAAGGGCTCCTAGAAGATGGCCCTCAGCTTGGAGCTGTCTGTGGGAATGGCCTCAGCTAAGGAAAACTTCAGGATTTCCAAAGCCTGCCTCTGATAATGGCTTATCAATAGAGGAGTAAAGGCTCAGCCTCCTCACCACAGTCAGTGACCATTATGAAGAATCATTCTGGTCCAGAGCTCTCTGTGGGTCTGAACAAGACCTTTGTTGGCACTAACTGCAATTCGGTTTCTTCCTTGCCAGCTCGGCTTCCTTCATCTCCCTTCCACAGGTGCTGATTATGAGCATACTCCCTAATAAAGACCTTGAATGCTAATCTCTGTCTCAGGAAACCTAGTCTGGAATAGCAATAGTAACAGTACTCGTCATGATAATAGAAGCCACCATTGATTGCATGCTTTCTATAGGTCAGCCAAAAAGCCAAAGCTTGTACAAACATTATACTGCTTTCTCTTCAAAATTGTCCTGCAAGGTAGGAATTCTCATTTTATAGGTCAGGAATAGCTTTATAAACTCAAAACAATATGTGTAGATGTGCCTTGAATACAAAATACTATTACTTCTATTTATAAATTTCAACTGAGAAGACTTTTTAAAAACTCTCCGATGGTAGTCTCCAGATGAAATCCTTCTAACTGGTTCTCAGCGGGAGAGAGCAACAGCTCTCCTCTGTTGTCCTCTGTCACCTGCCCCATTCCTCCAACTCAAAGGGAACCCAGGAGGCTTATTCAGTCCTAGTCTATCTACTGGTCTTTAAAAATGCTCTGTAAATTGTGATATCACTGTTCATTCTTTTGTAAATGTGTATTGCATATAGTTCTGGCAATACTTTTTCAAAATCCAGAAATCACCTTTGTGTGGGAAGAAAAACAGCACCAACTCTCTGTATCATCAGGCTTTAATGTCCCATATCACAGCACATTTACGCACACTTTCTTTGGAATTTACCATGTATGTGGAAATGTGCCAGGCACAAGGGGTGACTGAAGGGATGACCTTGTCTTCAAGAGGTTTTGCTTCCAGGCCTACAGATACTGCCCTAGACCTTGGGGCAACATGAATTCCAGAGCCTGAGTTGGGGGCTAGTGGTTTAGGCTGCGGTAGATTCCTCATGTATCTGAGTCTTCATACCTCAGTTCCATCGATGCATCCCAGGTAGCGACAAGTTCCCTCCTACCCATGGCCTACAGCTTGAAGTCCTTTATGTTTTGAAAGACTAACCTAACTCTATAGAGATATAGAACCCTAAGCTTAAGTTAAACACACTTTTTGACTAAGAATATCCATCTTGCTTTTGGCTTAAATGCATATTAAGATTTTTACCATTTTCCACAAAATTTAGTCACATTCACCCTAAGAAAGTAGCGCTTTTTGTTAAAAATAATTTTGTAAAATTCATTTTCAAATAAGCCACCAGCAGGCTCTCTGCCAATAACTGTTTATTTTTTAGAGAATCAATTTTACTCTCAACAAAAGATTCATCCCTTTCAGTCAATAGTCCCTTCATTGCACACAGATAATGTTTATTGTAGCTACTTCAGGGACCAGAGTCTGTTTCTTTCATGGGGTTACCTGTAGCCAATCCAAATAGCAGGAGTTTGGAACATCATCTCCCAGAGCTCTTAGAGATTTCATCTTTATCTTGTTTATTGGCAAGTAGGTGGGAGAGGATTGGGAATTTTTTTGCTTTCCTGTAGCCCTAAGATAAAAGTATGTACTCTGGGTGACATTTGCCGAGTCATCTCTGAGCTCATGGTCAGTGGTGTCCAGTGATTCTAGTGGGGAATAGTCTGTGATGTGCAGAGAATTAATATTCTTGGGACAAGCGAAGTCTGGGAAAGTTTGAATACTAGATTTTGCAATTGTATAAGGCTGTGAGGATGTTGGGGCTCCTGGGTGGCTCAGTCAGTTAAGTGTCTGACTCTCGATTTCATCTCAGGTCACGATCTCGGGGTTGTGAGACTGAGCTCCATGATGAGCTCCACCCTGGGTGTGGAGCCTGCTTAAGATTCTCTTTCTCCCCCTCTGCCTCACTTCCTCTGTCCCCTCTCTCTCCCTCTATATATAAACAAAAGACTGTAAGGATTTTTAAAATCATCACATGAATCCATTTCACATGAAAATTTATTATCCATTCAACAAATATTCAGCCCCTGCTAAATTCAGAACACTGTTCTAGGCATAGATGGAAAGACAGGGATGCTGCCCTTCTTAAGCCTGCAATCTAGTGTGGGAGTCAAAGAAATAATATGTAATATCGTACAATTGTGATGGATATTATGGAGCAGTTGAGAAAGTGATCAAGAATAATGGTGGATGCAGGTCAGGAATCATTTAGACTGGGTTGTCACCCAAGGCTGTTCTGAGGAGATGGTCTTTCTAGCATAGGCCTGGAAGAAGTAAGAGGAGTAAGTCAGGTGAAGCAGGAAGTGCTCTCCAGGCAGCATCCTTCTGGTGTGATTCCCTAGTGTGAAAAATTTTAGAAAGAAGCTAGTGTGTCTGGAGTCAAGGAGAAGTTATAAATGAGGTTGGAGAGGCAGGTGAGGCCAGGTCCTGAGAGCAAATTGTAGGCTACAGTTGGGAATTTGAGTTTATTCTAGATAGTAGAGGAGAAAGACATAATCTGATATGGCCTATGCCATATCTCAGTTAGCATTAATAAAGGCTATGCTGCAAGGGTGGTCAACTGCTGCTTGCTTGTGCATGCTCTCAAGGAGGTGACACTGGTACAGATAACCTGTGCATTGTCTTGAGTTTACTGGAAAAAAAATTGTCTGCGATACAACTTAATGGTTAAGAGTATTTGCTTGGCAGTCAGACTTTGGGGTTGGAGTCCCGACTCCAGAACTTACTTATTAGCTGCATATCTTGTCAAGTTACTTCATCTCTCTGAGCCCAGGCTTCTTCATCTATAAAGCTGAGACACCAAATTGCCTATTGTAACTGACTCACCTGATTCCTCTGTGGTTTCCTTCTATGAAGTATCAGGACAGATGAGGCAACATGGAGGCTGAAACATTGTTTTATGAGCTACAGCATGACCAAGGCCATTAGGGAAGACTATGGGTCTGTAGAACCCAAGTTCAATCTCAGGTCCATTCTACTCATTATTTTATTCTTTCTTTGTACAATCAATCCCTTTCCAAATTCTTACAGAAAGCCTCACCCAATGAGGAGTCAGCCAGGCTCATCATTCCTATCAACTTCTTTGCGTGTGCCTATACCTATTGTAATGAGGCAGATATGGGGTGATGCTGGGAGCTCATGATTAAGGCACCAAGGGTGGGGCATGTGCAGTATCTGCCCTGCCAAGACCACAGCACTGAGAGATTAAATGTCAACTCTGCTCTTGGCTCATCTCATCCTTGGGATAAAATCATGTGAAGCTTCTGTAGTCCAGTCTGCTCTACATATTTTCTGTTTCTACACAATATTATGCTGATCCTTAACACAGTGTCCTTAATTCACTGACTGAATAGATTGTATTTACCTTAACTTAAACAGATATATTTCCTCTGTTCTTAAGGGTGATTGGGAAGAAGTTTTTCTTAAGAACAAAGGTCATCTCCCTAATGTGCTCCAAAGGCTTATCATGATCTGAGTTCTACTGTTTCTCAAGCCACATCTCTTTCTACACCCCAGACTCACATTCCTTGCCCTATCCAGACTGAACTACTTGCAGTTTCCCATTGTACTATGTTATTCCTTCCCCTTGGCCTTTGCACGTGCTATTCCTTTTACCTATACAAGTCTTCCCTGTCACCATCTCCTGTTGAGCCCCTCCCACCCTTCAATTTTTTTGTTCAGAGGCCACCTTCCTTGAGAAAGCTTTCTGACCTTCCCAAACCTGAGTTAGGTGTGCCTCTCTAAGCTCTTATTCCTTGAGCTTGCTCCTCTCATTCCCTTTATCACAGATTGTTGAGTTGCTTATTGAGTTATTACCCTCCTCTTCACTTTGATCTGTAAGCTCCCTGAGTACAGGGACTGGTGACTTCCATAGTCACCTATGCATTTCCATGTCCCACACACGCCTAACACACACTAAGTCTCCAAGTAGTTGTAGAATGAATAAAAGAATGAATGAGATAATAGCTCCATCCCAACTACATGCACATGCACACACACACACACACACACACACACACACACAATACAAGTGAGGAGAAGCAGCATCTCTAGCACTAAGTAAAATACCACCCATCCTCTTTAATAGGAAGAATCTTAGAGTCACTGACAGGAAATCTCTGAGTGTATACAAAATGGAACCACATCATTTGTGAAACTGGGATTACTTGATGGGGGATTAAAGGTTTGGTCCTTAGGATTCAAGCAGTAATAAATCTATATTCATTGGAGGCTTTAGATAAGGTGTTTGTTAGGCTACTTGCTGTTAGATGAGGCAAGATTGGATTTTTGTGGTCTCCTCTGGAAGAGCCCTCAGTGTAAACTTTAGGAGCAAGGTTTATTTGCCTCAGGAACATGTAACACTGTGATAATCTCCTGTGGTTCTAGAAAGACTGAAAGCTATAGACAGGTGTTTAATCTGCTAATGCGTCTCCCATGGTTTATTACTGACTGAGTTTGGGGAGTGTTGGAGACTTGATTGCCCTTCCACAGATTTTTTTTTTTTTAAGTTCTGGAAGGATTCATTGCCTATTCCCAATCAAATTGTCAGAACATTGGTCACTCTGGCCTGAGTGCATCTTTCTTTGTGTGTGAGGGAAAAGAGAGAAGCCATGGTTTGACTCCAGAAACCTAGAGGAAAGGAGTCTAAAAAGGGAGGTTATTATGGACAATAATGACTCTTAGGAATCTGCATCATGTTTCCCAGGGAGAGCTATTTACAAATAATAGAAGGAAGTAATTTTTTTTTCCACTTATAAATTCTGTAGGATACTAGTGGATTCCAGGATTGATTTTTGGGAATCAGAATTTAAAATATATTGCATTTAAAAGGCACAAATTGGGCTTCGTTTGAAAGCAGCTATCTCATTACAATGACCAAGACCTACTTTCCAGTTACTTTGGACCTTTAATGTTCCAGGATTACTTAAAAGAAGGTAGAGACTAACAAAGATGGGCTATTTTATTATTGTGTAAACTGGTGCTCGCCATGTCAGGGAACTGGGCAGTATTTAGTTACAAGCCTGACTCAGGGAAAGGTATTAAATAAAGATTTTGTAAGTCATGATTTTGTAGTACTTTCACCAGTCTCCTTCAAGACCACCCCTCCCACCTCAGTGGCAACCCACATGGTAAACAAAGCAGATAGAGAGGCTTCTGATGCTATCTTTACTTAGAGTCTTGTTGATTTAGGGTCAACGTTCATTTAGTTTTCAGAAGTTTATTCCTTTTTTCCTGGCATGTGCTTTTCATGGGGCTGTGAAGAAGAAGATTGCACTTACTGGAATGGAAGCCTGCACAGTCCTGTTTTAGGGTCCTTCATGCTATTTTGGGTATGTGTTGTTTTAAATTCAAATGATTCCCCAGTTGTGGTTGCCTGTTAGAGCAAAGAATCAACAGGGTCTTTTGGTAACCATGGAAGCCACTGGCTCTCCAATGAGTTATTTTTAGATTGCTTCACTGAATAAATTTCTCTTATTTCCTGAGAGGAAAGTAATGTAACATGATCTTTACAATATTAGGCCTCAGTCATGGAAACAAGATAAGGATGTCAAGAAAGGAGGATCTTGTATTGCCTTATTTTATTGATAATCCAAATCTTGGTCCAAATGAGACTTGGGAAGTTACACTAAAGAGTGTGTACTTAAAAAGAAGTGAGAGTTACTAACAGTCCTCATTGGGCCTTCAAGTTTTAGAATCTAAGTTCCATCATTTCTTAAAAATTTTTCCATTGTACTAATCATAGTCTCAAAGGGAAGCTTCACATAAATCCTGCTAGTACTTTCAATCGAAGAAACTAAAAAAGCAGTTACACTTCTGACTCCTGGGTCGATTAGGACATAGTGACATTTCTATAGGTTGTTTAATTCAACCTGGATTTCCCTTTCAACCTCAGTTTAGAAAGAAGAAAAAAAATGACCGCGATGAGCTAGCATTTCCAAACAGTGAACTCTTGCCTCAATATTATCTTTGAAAATCTGCATTGCTGGAAATTTCTAAAAACACTAATTGTGAATCCCTTGACCAAAGGACAAAATGTACATTGCTTCTGGAAATGCCCTCATATTATTAATGTAACTATTGTTATTTATAGAATTTATGAAGTGACCCAAGGGTGCATTCATGGGTATTGGAAGATGCTTGAAAGAAGCAAACCAGATTCCTTTCTTAGTAGCCCGGCCAACACCAGAAAGTGATTACATTCGTTTTATTTTTATGTTCACCTGAATAGTCTTTTTAATAGGGACCTAGAAAAAATGGAAGGTCAGATCTGTAAAGAACCTTTACCACAGGCTCTTATTTCTCAAAATGAGAGGTAGCCACAGCAAGTTAATGCCTCCCATTTCTCTTGGCATTGGATCCATTGATCTTTATGCCACTGACGAGCCTAATATCATGCCAGAGAAGCTCAGTTAACATTAGTAGGCTTCCCTTTACACATGAAATGGAATCCAAACTTGCTATCAAGTCCATCAAAGCTCTAGGTGGTCTGACTCCTATAGATGCCTCCTCCCTCTTCTCCTCCCCCCAACCCACCATGCTTCAGTAGACCAACTTACTTTCTCTTTCCTGAAAATATCAAGTTTGTTCTGTATGCTTCCTGGTGACCCTACCTGGAAAGCCTTTCACCTGATTTTGCATGGCTGGTTCTTATATGTGGTAGGTAGAATTTTAAAGAGCCCTCAAGATTTCCACCCTCTAGTATGCATAAATAAAGATTTATTTATTTATTTGAGGTGGTGAG
Organism: Ailuropoda melanoleuca; assembly: GCF_002007445.2. Lineage (NCBI taxonomy): Eukaryota > Metazoa > Chordata > Mammalia > Carnivora > Ursidae > Ailuropoda > Ailuropoda melanoleuca. The sequence goes on along the minus strand of NC_048220.1, from coordinate 101,591,698 downwards.
GAGGAGGGGCAGAGGGAGGGGTGGTGGGGAGGAGGGGCAGAAGGAGAGAGAGTCTTAAGCAGACTCCATGCTGAGTGCAGAGCCCGACATAGGGCTCTATCTCACGACCCTGAGATCATAACCTGAGCCAAAACCAAAAGTCCAGCACTTAGCCAGCTGTGCCACTCAGGTGCCCCATGTACTAGCTTCTCTTGACTGTGGCTAGAACCAATGAATACAATGCTGTATCACTCCTGTGATTATGTGACTAATGAGTTGACTTGAGTTAATCAAAAGAGAGACTCCTAGGTAGGCCTGACCTAATCAAGTGAGCCCTTGACAAGAAGGTCAAATGTTAGGGAGACACTCTCCTGTTGGCCTAATAGAAAGCATGTTATAAGAGAGGGTAATCATATATCAAGGTATATATGTAGGAACTGAGAGTGGTCCCCAGCCAGCAGCTAGCAAGAAGAAGGGGACCATGGTCACACAGCCACCGGGAAATGAATCCTGCTGACCACAAGTGAGTCTGGAAGAGAATCCCAACCCTCAGATAAAATCACAACCCATGCCAACACATTTGTTTCAGGATACAAGACCCTGAGCAGAGGACTAAACTAACCTGTGCCCGGACTCCTGATTCACAGAAACACTGAGACAGTACATTTGTGTTGTTTTAAGCAGCTCAGTTCGTGTCAATTTGTTATGCAGCAATGGAAAGTTAATACATCACCTTTCTTCTCTTGTCTCAAGTGTGGCTTCCTCCCAAAGGCCTTCTCGAAGGGCTAGAATGCTTTCTTCCCCCTGTCCCCTTATCCTCTTCTATTTTCTTGATAGCATTTAACAAAATCCAGTACCTCATTTGCTCCCTGTCCTGGTGGTTGCTGTATTCCCAGCACCTAGAGTGCCGTTGCTCACAGAGTAGGCACTCAGTAAATAGTTCTTAAATGTATCATTGAATCCAAATTCATGAGTTTTTATCAACTGCCCATGACTAAGGTTCTAAATGATTCCCTGGACCACCAGGTGGCAGATAATTTAGAGAGTAAAGTAAATAAAAGAACCTTGGCCTGGAGACAGAACATCTCTTCTCTAACGGCAGTGTCGCTATCCAGACTTTCATCTAAAACCATCTGCCTTTATTTTTCTTAACCTGGTCAGTTGGACAGCACATCTGCCATTGCTGCTGTTGCTGTAGCCAAATTATGTGATTAACTTTTATAAAACAGGAGCTTAGAAACAAAGTGGATTGATACCTTCATCAACTATATGATCAGCCACGGTGTATTATCTTTACCACTCATTCTTGTTGCTGTGCTTTATTTTTTCCCCCTGCATGGTTTAACTTCTTGAGTGTGGTTCTGGTTAATTGGTTCTCAGGCTTTCAGTTGATGATTTCCTTTCTTTACCACTTTGGAGCAGGCGTTTTTAAGCTTTCAGAGAATGGAATATTATCATAATGTAGCTCTCATAACTGCTGACTCAGCACACATGAATTCTTATAATATAATATGGACCCTGATGACAGAGCACCTAGCTGATTTGAGGATCCAACATATATAGAAAAAATTGATAGAATGTGTAGAGGTGGAAAAATAATTTCCTTTTACCCTCTGAGTTCTTGGCTGAGAACCTTTGAAATGAAAGAGAGATTAACAAGATAAAAACAAACACGCTGTTAACATGTATATCTCATGTATACATGGGAGATACTCAGAAAAACTGAGTAACTCTCAGAAATGGCCCACGACACCACCTTAAATACCATCTTAAACTTAAAACAAAAGAAAAATGCTGGTGGGGTGACGGGGATGGAGACAAGGCCAGTTATGGGAGATCACCATGAAAAGCACGGTAAAAAAGAATATGGTTGTTACACAGACTTAAGTCTGTGCCTTCTCCTTTGATAAGAGTTTCTTAGGAAATTAGAGTTATCCTTTTCTTCCTGGTACAGAAAGGGAAACACCTTCTGCTATTTTTTTTTATTATATCATGTTAGTCACCATACAGTACATCATTAGTTTTTGATGTAGTGTTCCTTGATTCATTGTTCGCATGTAACACTCAGTGCTCCATGCAATACATGCCCTCTTTAATACCCGTCAGTGGGCTAACCCATCCCCCCACTCCCCTCCCCTCTGAAACCCTCAGTTTGTTTCCTGGAGTCCATTGTCTCTCATGGTTCATCTCCCCCTTTGATTTCCTCCCCTTCATTTTCCCCTTCCTTCTCCTAATGTCCTCCATGCTATTCCATATGTTCCATTTATAAGTGAAACCATATGAAAATTTTCTTTATCTGCATGAGTTATTTCACTTACTGCTATTTTATTTTTTTGTTGTACCCTTATTCCCTGGAATAGTGCCAGACATATAATGGGTACTCAATAAATAGCTTTGAAGAACGCATGAATAAAGTCTCTTAACTGTCACCAAGTCATGGTAGATCTCCTGTTCTATAAGATGTCTCCTGTGGGAAATTACCCTTTTCCTTTTGGAAAACCTAATCTTTCAAATCCCAGTCAACTGTCATCTCCTTAGATGATAGATGTTAGGATGGTTCTTTACCATCTACATGTCACCCTTTATTGAACACTTACCCTGTGCCAGGTGTTATGTGAGGTGCTAGGGATACAAAGGTAGAAAGGATACCTGCCCAAAATGAATTTGTAGTTTTGCAACTCTCATTTATTACCATTCGCTTTTTGGATTGGGACATGATGTAATTCTAATAAAGAAGGAAAGATTCTTTGAAGTGTAGGGTCTGATAATTATGAAGTGGTCTTTAATAGTGTTTGGGTTTGAATATTTATATTTTTTCATGCTTTTATTAGTTGGGTAATTCTAGCTGCTGAAACAGATAAGCCTCAGTGGATTAGCATAATAGAAATGTATTTCTTGCTCATGTAATTTCCAAAATGAGTGTTCCAGAGTAATTGGCAATTTCATACAAACCTGTGACTAAGGCATCCAAGTTCCTTCTGTGTTGGAGATCTGCCATCTTTAACTTCTAAGGTTGCTTCTCAAGGGGAGAGAGAGGAAGGTCTGAATCAGGCCTCAAAGTACTACCAGTTGCTTCTGCCAATGATCCGTTGACCACAGCTCTATTGCATGGTTGCACCTAACTGCAAGGGAAATGGAGTGATGTAGTAAATGTACATATGAAGTACATTTATGTTTGCCAGAACAGAACAAGAAGAGATGACTTCTATTTACCAAGCCGAAGGAATTTCAAAAAAAAATTTTTTTTGAAGATCAGGCTGGTATTTTTTAGTTAAAAATTCTTTACCTTGAGGTAAAGAACTTAGATATATTTTAAATGGATTTTTTAAGGGAGAAAGATGATTATTATAATAATAAACCAAAATACATAAAATGATCAGCTATTGTGACAAAAACATTTTAAGAAACTTTGAAAAAATGTAATAAATATGGTAAAGGCATGTTCTAGGAGGAAAAGTAACAAAGTTTTGACTAGCCATCAAGCCTTTCAAGTGGATTCTCTGGTACTGAGGAAATTCCTGGGTCTCTGTCTGCACTAGCTCTATTATCCATGTGAAGGGATAGAGAGCCAAGAGTCAGAATAATTGGGCTTTGTTTTCTGTCACTTATCATCCCGTTCACTTTTTACAGATACTTCTACCCTCTGAGCCTCTGCAGATTTGTGCAAAAGAGAGACTAAGTACACACATCATGTATTTTCATATATTTGTTTGAAAGTTGAATGAAATAATGACTGTGGAGTTATGTTGTGAAGGGCAAACTGCAGTGTAAATGCAAAATGGTAACTTTCTTTTCATCACCATCCTCATTAAGATTAGATAGACTATTAGGAAAAGTGGGAAGCAAAGAGGGGATGTCCAGTTTGGTGTCAACTTTGTCTTGTACCACTTGTTTCTCACCCTCTGTAGTCACACTGTAACACTTGTTACCCTCTCATAACTCACGTGAGCATCATTCAGTCATTGCTTTCAGAAAGACTTCCCAAGGGTGCAATAATAAACCACCATCATGGCCACTTTTTGAGCTCTCCCTGTGGCCGCACTAGACTATGCATGCTTTTTGCTCACATGATCTCATCTCATCCTTTCTCACAGCAAGTCTGGAAGACTGAGTCTCTTATTACCGCCTCTTTTTCACAGATGGGAAAACCAAAGCTCACAGAGGTGGAGCCGGTTGTTTGAGTCCCATAGCTCAACACTGGCATTCTGACTCCAGAGTTCATGCTTGTGACTGCTGTGTTCTCTTGGCTCTCCATGTGACTGTTGTATGTCAGACACCTAGGGCTTCCATGGTGAACAAGAAAACATGATCCCTGACTTTAAAGAGCTTTCAGTTTGGCTCAACATCTTCAGGCCCTGTACACACTGTTCCTGTACCTGCATTGCTCTCCCTGGAATACCCCTTTCCCCTTTCTCCCTGTCTAAATGGTTTCTCCTTATCCTGAAATCTCAGGTCAGGCATCATCTTCTCCAGCCCTTTCTGACTCCCCACCCAGGGAGCATCTAGAAGGTGTCTCACATATGCTTATAAGCAGAGGCAGCATTGTCTGGTTGTTACAAGTCTTAGGCTGAGACATGGACTGTCTTAGCTTGAATTTGACACCATCAGTTCCACTCTAATTTGCAATAAGTTATTTCACTTCTCTGGGTCTCAGTCTCTGTATGCATAAATGGGATTGTTACAAGAATTAAATGAAATAATCTATGTAAAGTTGTTTGGCACTTGTGTGGGAAGTGCTTGGTTGAGTTAGTTAACTCTCATTAATTACCATTAGGAAGACTGCTCAGTCACCATTCCCATTTCTTTCTCCTGCCCAGGATTGCAGGGTCTGCTGGGAAAGGTGGGGATGTTGACTTTATAATCTGCCTTTGATTTCAGAGATTTGGGGTTGGCACTGAGAGGTCAACATCTCTGAACTCAGAACTCCGGCATCTTGAGTGAGCTCAATGTAGAGAAGGCCCATGACTTGACCAAAGCCCTCATTTTTGATGATGTGCATATTAATGAACACACCCAGCTCCACACCCTTCCTACAGAAATACAGGACTGATTTATGATTTTAATCAGATCAGCCTTTGCTGATGTGCAGTGAGGAATAATTAGTTGGTATTTGGTGCACAGAACAGCACTGCACTGAGCCATGAGGGAAGTGCTTCTTCTAGCGTTTCAACTCCCTTGCTGAGGTAGCTTTCCTTCCTTTCCTTTGTGCTCAGAAGTTGAACTTGAAGGGTCTCTGTGGGAAGCATAGTCATCTCTTTCTCTGTACCTTTTCTCCCAGGCTCAGGCATGTTTATGGGCCCCAGGTGAGGATGAGGATATGTCTAGGTAACCAATTAGCCAAAACAGAGCATTGAGAGACTTGTAGAACACATACAAGTTTCAGTGGATTAAAGGTCAGTGTCCAATAAATTGAGTCTGAGCAAGGCTTTTTCTCCCAGGGTTTGGAGTACTGCAGAGTTTAATCTTGGAGTTCCTAGGGTCTATAAAGGAAACAGCAGGTGTCAAGAATGTCAGTCTTTGTTCCACTCCAAAGGCATATGTGCTCTTGGCTCCAGAAAAATCTCTGTCATATCCACTGGAAGCTTTGGTTCACTCTTTTCTTCCCTATTGTGCTTAGAAGCCCCAGTGTCTGTAAGCTACCCAGGTGCATACCTTGACTTCAATCAGAGTCAGGAAATTCAGAAGAAAAAAAAAGAATTTTGGTTGTTATTATTTAAAATTTAACAATAAACACCATAGGAAATGCGGCAGCTTTAAAAAGCAGCTGCACATTCTTTACATTTCTCCCGTTGAGAGGAGGGGTCTGTGTCACCTTTCTTTAAATCTGGGTAGATTCAACTGATAAAAAGTGATGCTAGATGACTTTCAAGGCTAGGTCATAAAAGACTATGCAGTTTCCATCTTTGCTCTTGGAGTCCTAAACCATATCAGAGCTTTGACTACTCTTAATCCACCATATTGTGAGGAAGCCGAAGCCCTATAGAGTGGCCTCCTGATGCTATGATCAAGTTTCAGCTGAAACTGGCTTCTGTGTTATCCCAATACAGGTGTCAAATATGTGAGTGAGGAAGCTCCCAGATGATTCCAGCCCCCAGCAATTTAAGTCATCTCCAGATATAGGAGTCACCCCAGTCACGTATGCCTTCCCAGCAGAGGCTCAGACATTGGGGAGCAGAAACAAGGCAGCTCTAATATTCCTTGTCCAAATTCCTAATCTGCAGAATCCATGAGCGTAATAAAATGCTTGTTACTTTATGTCACTATGTTTTGAGTTGGCTTGTTATGCAGCAGTAGATAGCTGGAACAGTAGGCTTCATTGAGCTAACTTCCAAGTGCCAAGGAAGAGAAGTAGGGTAGTGGCAAGCACAGTTGACAAGACTATAAGAATTATGGAATTGGGGCACTTGGGTGGCTCAGTCGTTGGGCGTCTGCCTTTGGCTCAGGGCGTGATCCCAGAATTCTGGGATCGAGCCCCACATCAGGCTCCTCCACTGGGAGCCTGCTTCTTCCTCTCCCACTCCCCCTGCTTGTGTTCCCTCTCTCGCTGGCTGTCACTCTCTGTAAAATAAATAATAAATAAAATCTTAAAAAAAAGAATTATGGAATCAGTAGAATTTCAGAATTGTAAGGGATCCTAAGTGTCACCTGGTAAATCCAGAAGCCCTGAATTTGCCACTAATCTGAATTTTCTGTTTAACGTATTCAGGCAGAGGTAATTTACTCATTGTTTACCTACTTCCAGTGATAAGGAACGCATAACTTCATGAAACATCCTCTCTTGCAGAAGTTCAACTGAATACACTAAAGGACGATTTTTTTATTGCTAGATAGAGGTGGTTAGTGACAGAACAAACAGAGCTGCCTAAGAGAAAATGACTGTGAGGAAAAGCTCCACCTATACAAGCTGGAGGTCCTAAGAAAATGACAAACACTGTGATACCTGCTGTTTGGACTACTCACCTGGAATTTGTCCTATTCTGCCTTTAAAAAAATTTTTTTTAGGTTTCTGTAACATGTAGAAGGCTTCTCTTTCCATTTCCACTTCATGATGTGATATTGGTTTCTACTGGTAAAGGATACAGAGAAATCAAAACTAATCAGGGTAATATCCTTAGAAATAAAGACAGGTGTATAAGCTCAAAGAATGTCTAAGGTAGGATGGGAAGTCATCTTTCACCACAAGCTGAATGTAAGTAAACAGTGTAATGCGGGTACAGAGCATACTAGCTTATTCTGTAGTAGACAACAGGATAGAAAGGTCACAGAAAATAGTTTAGTTGTTTAGTTGTCCAGAAAATAAGTCAAGTCCAATTTGAAGAATTTCCCTCAATTCTGAGAACTCTACTTCAAGAAGGATAGTTACAACCTAGAAGTTTTTCAGAAGATATCAACAAAGATAACTGTGTTCACAAGGTGGAAAGAAGTCAAGAAATCATGTTATGTAGAATACAATGGAAGGATCTGGGCATGTTTAGCAAAAAGAGGAAAGTAATACAGAATGATATGATAATAGCTTTCAAATACTTAGAGGGTTCTCAGTAGACAAAGAGATCAATCTTCACCAACTCCATTCTTAGCATCTTAGTCTAGGCCTCCATCATTGCTTGCCTTGACTCCTGTATCAGACTTCTCACTTGTGTCTTTGATTTCCCCCTTGCCTTCTACAATTAAGTTTCTGCAAATGCAGATTTAACCTTTTAAAACTGCAAGTCACATCACAACAATCCCTTGTTTAGTACTCTCCAAACTTCTCACTGGACTTGGAATAAAGTCTACATTGTTTACCATGTCCTGCAGTGGTCTCCACCTCTACCAGACCCAGAGACGCCATTTTATAAGCATTTATTTATTTTATTTATTTATTTATTTTTATTATATTATGTTAATCACCATACAGTACATCCCCGGATTCCGATGTAAAGTTTGATGCTTCATTAGTTGCGTATAACACCCAGTGCACCATGCAATACGTGCCCTCCTTACTACCCATCACCAGTCTATCCCCTTCCCCCACCCCCTCCCCTCTGAAGTCTTCAGTTTGTTTCTCATAGTCCATAGTCTCTCATGTTTCATTCCCCCTTCTGATTACCCCCCTTTTCTTTATCCCTTTCTTCCCCTACCGATCCTCCTAGTTCTTATGTTCCATAGATGAGAGAAATCATATGATAATTGTCTTTCTCTGCTTGACTTATTTCGCTTAGCATTATCTCCTCCAGTGCCGTCCATGTTGCAGCAAATGTTGAGAATTCGTTCTTTCTGATAGCTGAGTAATATTCCATTGTATATATGGACCACAGTATAAGCATTTATTTTTAATCATCCCTTTTACTGTCTTGTAATAAACTTTACAGGTAATATAAGCTAGCGGATAACTTGTTTTTTTTTTACAAATAGAATTAATGTCCTAACTGTAAATGATTACAAAGAAATTGATTTTTCCCAGTTTTATTGAGAAATAATTGACACACATCACTGTATAAGTTTAAGGCATACAGCATGATGATTTGATTTGCATCATTGTGAAATGATTATCACAACAAATTCAGCTACTATTCATAATCTCATACAACGGCAATAAAAAGAAAGAAGAAAAGAACATTTCATTTCGTGATGAGAACTCTTAGGGTTTACTCTCTTGACAACTTTCTTATATTATCATAGACCTTTCATAATTATAGTCACCATGTTGTACCTCCCACCTTAGTGCTTATTTATCTTCTAACTGGAAGTTTCCACCTTTTGACCACCTTCAACCAGTTTCCCTTCTCCCCACCCCTGCCTTTGATAACCACAAGTGTGATCTCTTTTTCTGTGGTTTCAGGTTTTTGTATTTTTTTTGATTCCATATATAAGTGAGAACATACATTGCTGTTCTCTGTCTGACTTATTTCCCTTAACAAAATGGCTTCTAGTTTTATCCAAGTTGTTGCAAATGGTAGGATTTCCTCATTTTTTATGACTGAATAATATTCCATTGTACATATATCACAACTTCTTTATTCATTTGATGGACACTTAGGTTGTTTCCAGGTCTTGGATATTGTGTATAATACTGTTATGAACATGGGAGTGCAGATATCTTTTTGATTTAGGGTTTTCATTTCCTTTGGATTTGTTCCCAGAAGTGGAATTGCTGGATCATATGGAAGTTCCATTTTTAATTTCTTGAGGATTCTTCATACTGTTTTCCATAGTGGATGTGCCAATTTACAACCCCCTTAACAGTGTACAGGATTCCCTTTGCCCCATATCCACTCTAGCTTTTCTTATTTCTTGTCTTTTGGGTGATGGCATTCTAACAGGTGTAAAGTGGTATCTCATTGTGGTTTTGATTTGCATTTCCTTAATGACTAGTGATGTTGAGTATCTTTTAGTGTACCTGTTTGCCTTTCATATATCTTCTTTGGAAAAAATGTATTTTCAGGTTCTTTGCTCATTTTTTATTTGGTTGGTTTGGGACGGGTTTTTGCTATTGAGTTATATGAGTTCTTTATATATTTTAGATGTTAACCCCTTATCAGATATATGGATTGCAAATTTTTTTTTATTCCATAGGTTGTCTTTTCACTTTTTTGGTGGTTTATTTTGCTGAGAATACTATTTTTAGTTTGAGGTAGTCCCATTTGTTTCTTTTTTATTTTGTTGCTTGTGCTTTAGGTGTCCTATCCCAAAAATCAATACTAAGATCCACGCCAAGAAGCTTTATTCCTATGTTTTCATCCAGGAGTTTCATGATTTTGATCTTACATGTAAGTCTTTAATCCTTTTTGAGTTAATTTTTGTGAGAGGCATAACTTACGGGTCTAGTGTCATCCTTTTACACATGCATATTGAATTATCCCAGTACCATGTAGTGAAGGGACTGTCTTCTCTCCATTGAGTGTTCTTGGCTCCCTTGTCAAATATAGTTGACTATATATGGTTAGGTTTATTTCTGGGCTCTTGATTTGTTCATTAGGGCACATAAAAGTAGGTCAATTCTTTGGAGCTGCAATGACAAAATGATTTTAAGATCCTTTTGTTGTTATTGCTAATAGTATTTCTTAAGTTTGATGTGCTGGGCACATTTCTAAACACTTTTTAAGTTCTCATTGAAGCCTTCAGCAGCTCAATGGTGAAAGTTACTTAAAGTGAACCTCATAAAGTCACAGCTGGTAAGTAAAAGATTAAGCTTGATTTATTTGGCCCCAGAGTCCAAGCATCATGTCATGTTTTTAATGTCAGTACCATACCTTTGTGATCACTATAGCCCAAGCTTTCAACCACTGTGCTAGGTCTTCTGTATGTTCTTTCTACACATCTGTAGTTCTTAGACTCCACCATCCTTGAATCTGACCAAAGTAGCGTTAATGGGGATGTTTTAAAGTTAATCCTATTTTCTCCGGATAAAGATTTCTTTCCCTCCTCCCCCCATCAAGACCATGTTTTTTGTTAATTATTTCTTTTGCTCCTCCTTTTTCTCTGTCACAAAAACTCAGATTATTATGGGTCATTGTGAATGCAACCAAATTAATGACAATTGATGTCTATCCCCTGCTCCTCATATTAGTGGCTCTGTAACAGCATTCACTACCCCCTCCTTGAAGCAGGCATGCCCCTCTCCATCACTTTTCCCCAATCAGTTGAGGTTTTGCCTTACCTAGTGAACTTTTAATCACTCTGAATAGCTAATCACCATAATTCCTCACTGCCCAGAGCTGCAAGTTCATCATGCAAATGGACCCGATGTCCTTGTTAATCACAGTAATCGCTCACTACTCATGAACTGTGAGAAGTCAGGATGACTGTCCTCATTACTTAGGTCGCTCACCATCTGAGGAATGCTGATAGAAGTGTTAAGATTCACCCAGCACAGGCTGTGGGGCTAGCAATGGAATGCTCATCAGAAATGTAGGTTTCATGTCTCTGCTTATAATTACTATTTTCCTGAGTTGGCAAATGGGTGTGGAATGCCACTCCACTGCTTGAATATCCATCCCCACAATTTCTAATGCTAAATCTTCCATAGCAGGTTTCCCTCACAGGTTTCTCCCTCCCTATATCCAATGCTCCATCTTGGCATCGAGGCTATACTTTGTTGGCATTCTCCACTGAGCTTTCTGGGCAGGACAGGAGCTGTCTTCCTAAGGTTAACTAAAGGTATTTGTCTTATTCTGGAATTGTTTTGATAACAATAAACCAGAAACCAATCCATGTGGCTCATTTTGAAAACTATTCATTATAAGAAATGAGGAGTATGTCTTTGAACCCAACACCTAGAAATCTTTTTTAAAAATTTTTATTTATTTATTTAAGAGAGAGAGAGCGAGAGCAAGGGTGTGTACCAGCCAGGGGAGGAAAAAAGGAAGAGGGACAAGCAGACTCCCTGCTGAGCTGGGAGCCAGACATGGGGCTTTATCCCAGGACCCTGAGATCATGACTTGAGCTGAAGTCAGAGGCTTAACCAACTGAGCCACGCAGGCACCCCAAGACCTGGAAATCTAACCATTCTTCAGGAAGGACATAAACTGGACTTGAAAGGCCATCAGATGCCATGGCCGATATTCAGTTAATTTCTTAAAAAATTTTTGTTTAATTATTTGAGAGAGAGAGCCGAGAGAGAGCACATGAGGGGGACAAAGGGAGAGGGAGATGCAGACTCCCCACTGAGCAGGGAGCCCAACCGCAGGACCCTGGGATCATGACTTGAGCTGAAGGCAGATGCTTAACTGACTGAATCACCCAGGCACCCCTATTTAGTTAATCTTGTTCCCTCTCTAATTTCACATAGACTGTTCTCTTCATGTATGCTCCATTATTTTACTTTTTAATCTTGATTTGCTTTGTTGATCACAACTATCAGTTTGATGATGGTATACAGACCGTAAATGACTTTCCCAAAGCAGCAGCCTCAGTTTCCATGCCCTGAGCAGTCCAGGATTTGTAATTAACTGAATGTACTTTCTGAATTCCAATTCCACCTTCTCATCCCAGTGCACTCCACCTTCTCTTCTATTACACACTCCCTGCTCTCTATATCTTCTCCCAGATTTGCATAGCAAAGTGTCAGCTGAACAAAGGGCCCCACATTCATCAAAATCTGTCCTCACACAAGACAGCTGTTTTAAGTTGCCCAAACATTTCTGTTATTGTTATAACGTTTAAAGTCTTTAAAAATTGCCTGTGTTACAAGGTCATTATTTTAAGTCAGAATGGTTGCCCTGAATACTTTCAAAAGCCATCCTTCTTTCTGAAAGTTCCTTTCTTCTTCCCTTCTCCCTCTCTCCCTATCTTCTCAGATAGAAAGACAATATGAATGAAAGAATCCAGCCTAAACCAACAAACAATAGAAGTAACTTGAAGAAAATCAAAGCCCTGGGATGCTCTAGTGAATTTTTCCCCCTCTGTGTAGCATCCATTTACCACCTCTCCATTTTGAGAAACTTTCTCCCTAACTTGCTTTTGACACATTGTGTAGATTCTTGGTAGAATTGTCAATCAAATTGCCTTATTCTTCCCTAGCCAAAGGGTCCATTAGTGATCCAAACAAAACCTACTCGGTTCTCACTTTGGGGACTTTAAATATTGAGTTGAGTGATGCCATTATGAAAAGATGATGGGAGCTGATTCTTTGCAGTCTTGTCATTCTGACTGTTGATGAGATCCTGCTAATTGGATCCTTGCTTCCTTTTTTCTTCCAAGACTGAGTAGTTCCTTTAATTCTTTGAGTATTCTATAGCCTCAGTAAAGCTATTTTGCTTAAGGCAGGCGGAGTCAGTTCTGCTGTTTATAAGTAAAGACCCAACTGATAGAGAGACTATGTTACAGAAACTCTTGGTTTCATAGACTTTAAATTGCCTGATCCTCTGGACACAGTTTCTCGTTTACACTCTTGATGGGGTGCTGAGAATTGCATGGACAGAGTATAGTGGCTGAGTACCTTGTTTACTTGATGTAGAATTAATAGAGTGGGTCATAATGAAACTGGAGTCGTATATGCTCATGGTTGTACAAACTTTGGTCTGGGTTCTGGAGACGTAGTCCACAGGTAAGTTAAATTAACAACTCAAAGTCAATCCAAATTTGAATATGCTTGAACTTGAATCTCACAGCTTGGTTCCTTCTCCTTGTTTCTTTTCATTAGCAAAGCTTTTGAATTATCTATGGGGACAGAAAATATATGATGTATATATAATGTACCATATATGATATATATGGTACAGGAGAGTATAAGGTAGGAAGAGGATTCTGACGTAGGTTCAGTAACTGAGGGACACAAACATGGATATCGTAGCTTGAAGATTAACACAGTCTCCATTATGCCTGGTTGACGTCCTATGGCCATACAGGTAAGCCCTGGTTTTTCTCTTCCCTTGTGTCCCCTTCTCCCTCTTTCTTCCCACCTTCCTTCCTTCCTTCCTTCCTTCCTTCCTTCCTTCCTTCCTTCCTTCCTTCCTTCCTTCCTTCCTTCCTTCCTCATTGCTCCTCTCTCTTGTTACACATGCACATACCTTATACAGGTTTTCTATCCTGTTCATCTTTCTATATGTATTAAGCAGCATGTCTTTCTGTTATGTGATTAAAAGTGGGGCCTTCAGAATCAGACAGGAGAGAGATTTCATTTTACCACAGCTACTTTCTAGTTGCATGAGCAAAAACAAGTTCCTTTCTCAAGACCAGTTTTCTTATCTTCAAAATGGAAGCCATAGAAGTTACTCATGTGAGGGTTACAAGGAAAGCATATGACATAGGAACTGGCCCATGATGGGTACCTAAGGATTGGTAGCTATTTCTATGATTATTATTTTCTTCCAAAAGGAAGAAAATTCCTCGTCACACATTTTCAGCACATGCTTGTTACACTTGCCTTTGCCTTATTCCATTCACCTGTCTTCTCATGTTCGACCCCTCCCCTTCCCTTGTCCCAGAGTCATGCCTCTCAGAGAGAACCTATTAGGGAGACTCCTTCTCACAAGTAATGTACCAACAATGAAGAAATATTAGCCTTTAGGAGAATCCTGGTAGATTTCCCCTTCAACTAGTCAAGCATAATTTTGGTAATTATTTCACGGGGTGTTACCACTTTCCTGTCTCACTTCCCATGGTATTTTGAAGATTCAGGTAAATTTCTAAATTTCCAGATAGAAGATGTCATTGTAGATGATGTAAACCTCACTCACTGTCTTGGAAGAAGTTATAACATGATTTTTGAAAGTGAGTCTACAGGGATAAGCATATCTTTATGTATCTATTACTACAAAAATAATGAGTTGAAGTTCAGTGATCAAACATTTTTGAAAATGCTTCATAGAAAAATTATCTTTTCTTCTGCAGTGGAGGATATTAACGTTATTGTTTATTTTTGTGGAGTCTTTTTTTAAAAATAGGTGATTTGAAGGATCTCTCTGCCTTCCTTTAAATGTCTCATTGTTGCTACATTTGATAAGTTGGTGTTGGGAAAATTTTTATTCTTTTAAGCCCAGGAATATATGAAAAATACTATTCATCTAGCCAAAGCATTCTCAACTTGGCTGTTTTCCTAGACTCCTGATTCTGTAGTTTGTGGCCAACACACATGCATATTTCTTACAAATGCATTAAACTTGGGAGCTTATCAATAGTTGGACTTGGAAGTACGGTAGCTCTAGTGGGAAAACCTTGCTTTGCTGAACCATTAATGCTCAAGGTTTAAGTGTAAAAGCCCAACTGTGCTTAATCCACTCCCTATCACCATTTCCAACTGGAGCTTGGAACATGCTCAAAGTCAGGAGCTAAGCAGAGGCAGGGATCTAGTGACTTAAGAGGCTGAAGAGATTTTCTCTCTCTGAGTCCAAATTTTTCTCCAGCTGCTGTGGGATTTGACACTGGAGAGCAACATTCCAATCCTGCTTAATACAGGGTCTTTGAAGGTATCCACAGTCTCTATCTTAGTCCTGTTTCCTTCTAAACATGGATGACAATAAATTCTGGCTGATGGTACCTCGGGCATACTGTCTGATTGCCCTCCTCAAATAATGTTTGATGGTCCGGTTCTCTAGAAGTTTGCATTCAGATCTGTTTGACATCAAAATGCATTTTTCTGACATGTGTAATCCTCTGTAAGCTTGACGAGAGAGCTTGGTTTCTGTTCTCTGTAGGATTTGTGCGTGCGTATGTGTGAGGGGTAGGGGATATAATTTATCTGACTTTGAAGATGAGAGAGAAAAATTGAAGAGACTGAACAATGTGAGGAGGCCAAAATAAAGCTAAAGAAAAATGATATAGAGAAATAAGTGGGGGAAATAAATTGTATATCAGAGGGGAGTAGAAAAGGAGAGCAAAATTGCTTCACTTTAATGGTGAGGTATAGGTAAACTTAAACAAAAAATCTGAACTTGTTTTTAAAACACGGACTTATCATACAAATGGTGAAAATGTTCTGAGGTAAATAAAGGGAACTAGGTAAGCCTTCTCTTGCTCTCTCCCTTACCCACCCTTATTCCACCCTCGGGTGTATGCACTATCACCTGTATTTTTCACTCACCTATTGGGTGACACTGGGAAGGCTGCTGAACTCCTCTGAGTCTTATTTTCTATAGCTGTAAAGTGGGGATAACATTACTTATCTTCTAGCACTGTTGAGAGGACTGAAAGCTGTGTATTGTTTGTATATATGTGTATGAACAACATAACAGCTCAATAAACACTGGACATTATTACTTTTCTAGGTAATAATACACAAACATAGGTATTTTTTACCAAACAAAAGTAGTGTCTCATTACGTATATGGTGATAGGAATTACTATTTTTAACCTAATGATATGCTGGGAGCATTTACGAATTACAAATAGATAAATTATTTTATTTAAATGCATACATATGGTCACATTATAGTTAATTATTTTTTTTTAGATTCTCCTCTCTCTCTTTATGCCTTCTCCTTCTATATGACCTGTCTTGAAATCCACGTAACATCTTAGTGTATGTATTCTTCTTCATGCACATATAATCATAGACAAAAGCACATATGAATATTCATATGGAGCTTTTGTCATTGATTTACACAATAAGATTATATTATACAAATAGATTTATTTTTGTAAGATTTGCAAATTATAAAATGCTGTTTTCTGGTCTTTTCTCTACCAATGGAGGCTGGATAGCTTAAACTGTGAATTCACAGCAGATGTCCTTGCTCTTGGAAATGAGGAGGCCCCTGGGGTTGGGGAGGGCAAGAGCCCAGTGCTGGTCAGCTATACCCAAGGAGAAATCTGTTGCAAGATTTCTAGGAGAGTTTTGGTTCCTAATGAATAGGATAAATTTGGTTTTGCTAGTTTTAATTCTTCTCCCTTCATCCTTCTTAGGAAGTGGAAATGATACTTGAAATGACAATGCCATCTTTGAATCACGATGGGATGAATGGGAGGACAAAGCAGAGTATTTGTGGTGGCATGATAGGAAGAGAAGAGGCTGAGTGCCTGATGGCATTTGAGTGTCTGAATTAGATCCAGCATCTGCTGGCCTCTGAATTTCTTAGAATAAACAAACCACTATTTGTTTAAGCCATGATCATCAGGATTTCCCTTCTTTGTAGTCAAACACATTCTTAACTGATACACATACTTTTCTGCATTTTGTTTTTGTTGAAGTTCTGATAACTTGTCATGACAGCACACTGTTTCATGGTGTGAATTATTATAACTTAGCCTTATTCTAATTGATGGATATTAAATTTATATCCTGGTGTTTTTTTTTTTTTGGTCTTGTTTTACTTTTTGGCCACTTCAAACAACATTGCATTAAAAATCCTTAAAATATATATCTTCAGACACTGAGACTTTCATTTTTATGGACTAAATTCTCAGGAGAATTCCTGGGTGTATATATATTTTTTAATTTTAATAATTATTGCCAGAATATATTCCAACAAAGCCAGTAATATTTTCCATTTTACCAGCAATGTGCCAAAATAACCCTGTCCTTTCCACATCCCCATAGGTAATAGTTTTATTGGTCTTTTCCAATCTCATGTTTATAAAAGTGTAACTTATTGTTGGATTAGTTCATATTTTCTTGACTACTAGTGATTTTAAGCCCTTTCCATATTCTCTTGGCATTTGGATTTGTCCGTCTGTGAATTCCTATTCATAACTTACCTATTTTCCTCTTGAGGAATTTCCTTCTTGTCAATTTAAAAGGCTTTTATAAATATATATTATAGGTACTAAATTTCCATCCTCAGCATTGGAATTTGTTATATTTTGCTGTAAATATTTGAACTTTTACATGGCTAAATACGGTTTTTAAAACACCCTATTTTCTAGTCTTGGATAAGAGTCTGCTTTACCGTGAAATTATACATGAAGTCACCGTAATATATATATATTTTTGCAGCATTTCTGTTTTTCTCTTCTGCCCCCCTCCAACTGCTCTGTATTTATTTGTGTTATGTAAGTTAGGGGTTCAATTTTGTTTTCATCCCAAAGTAGCCAATTGTGTCAAGGACCATTTAAAAAAACCCTGTCCTTCCCACTCTGAAATGAAACATCAATTTGCCTACATTACATTGTCAAATATATTATTTCTTGAGTCAACTATCATAATTTATATTGGCTATGATAATTTATATTATTTCTTGAGTCAACGATGATAATTTATGTTGGCTATTCCCTCTAGGTTTTCAAATTTATTGCCATATATTTGCCTGTAACATGTTTTATGCTGTAATTTTTAAAAACCTCTCCTGTGCTTCTGGTTGGGTTTCTCTTTTAATTCCTAGTCATTTGTGTATGTGTGCATGTGAATTTATTTTTTCCTGAAATCAGCTTATTTATTTTTCCTACAAATTTTTGTTTTCATCAAGTCCTTTCATTCATATGTATTTCAACTTCCTTGTTTGTGTTATTTTGTTTTTGTATTTTTTCAAACATGAATTCCAATTTCCTTTATTTTTATTATTTTTTTAATGATGAAGGCTTTGCAGATATGTATTATCAATAGAGTTTTTAATTTGTGCTGTGGGCTTAAGTGTAAGGTTTCTTTTTTAGTTGATAATTTCCTTTTGGTCTAAGGATTCACCAGGAATTTTTAGTAGTATTTATCAACACATATATATATATAGCCGATGAAATATGTGGGTTTTGTTTAGTTACACAGTTGTTTTGGAATTTAAAAGTTTTTGGTTGTGAAAACATCAATTTATTCTTTTTATAAATTTAGATAGCATATAGAAATATGTACTTATTCCCCAGTCATGGGAGATAAGGGTCTCTGTATATCTCTAACCATTGTTATTTGTGATTTAAAACTTTTTTAGTTATAAGTTGCATGCAGTAAATAGCACATATTTAAAGTGTACAGTTTGATGAATTTTGACAGATATCAAATATCACCACCATCGAGATACTATTTCTTTTCTTTTTTTTTTTTTTTAAAGATTTTATTTATTTATTTGACAGAGATAGAGACAGCCAGCGAGAGAGGGAACACAAGCTGGGGGAGTGGGAGAGGAAGAAGCAGGCTCATAGCGGAGGAGCCCGATGTGGGGCTCGATCCCATAATGCCGAGATCACGCCCTGAGCCAAAGGCAGACACTTAACCGCTGTGCCACCCAGGCGCCCCTCTTTTTCTTTTTCTTTTTTTTTTTTTTTAATATAAAGCATTTTATTAAACCATTCTCTTCCATTAATGAGTATTTGGGTTGTTTCCAGTTTTTGGTATTACAAACAGTGTTGTGAACATTCTTGTTCATGACTCTTGTACATATGTATAAAGAATTCCTTTAGGATATAGTACTTAGGTGGAATTGCTAGGTACCAAAGTATATAAATGCCCAACTTTACAAGATAATACCAATTTATTTTTCCCAAGTGGCTGTATTTCTTTATACTCCCCACAGCAATTTATATGGAATCTCATTGTTCCACTCCACCTCTACCACCTGTCAGAATTTAAAATTTTTGCCAATTGAATGTGTGCAAATTGTATCTGTCTTGATTTGTAGCTTCTTTTTTTAATGATAATTTTTTATTATGTTAATCACCATACAGTACATCCCAAGTTTTTGATGCAACGTCCCATGATTCATTACTTGCGTATAACACCCAGTGCACCATGCAATACGTGCCCTTCTTAATACCCAATACCAGCGGGATAGGCCGAAAATACTATTTCTAACACTCCCAAAGTTTCTTCCTTTGGAATCTATCCTTTCCACTTCCAACTACAGATAACCACTGATCTGCTGTCTGTTACTAGAATTGTATACAAATGAAATTTTATATAAATAAAATGATAAAGTGTGTACTATTTTTTGGCATTCAGTCTTTCATGAAGAATAATAAATTTGAGATTTATTCATGTTGTTACTTGTGTTAATTGTTTGTTATTTTTTTACTATTAAGGAATGTTCCATTGTATGGAAATAACACATTTTATTTGTCTTGTCATCTGTTGAAAGATATTTTAGCTCTCTCCATTTTTAGCAATTATAAATAAATTGGCTATGAGTATTTACGTACAATATTTTGTGAATGTATCTTCACTTGTCTTAGGTAAATATCTAGGAATAGGGTTTGGGTTGTACAATAGGCTTATGTTTTAGCTTTTCTTTTTTAAGATTTATTTGTTTATTTTTATTTTATTATGATATGTTAATCACCATACAGTACCTCATTAGTTTTTGATGTAGTGTTCCATGATTCATTGTTTGTGTATTTATTTATTTTTTTAAATTTTTTTTATTTTTTAAAGAGAGAGAGTTGGGGCGAGGGGCAAAGGGAGAGGGAGAGAGATTCACAACTCTGAGATCAAGACCTGAGCCAATACCAAAAGCTGGACACTTAACTGACTGTGCCACCCAGGCACCCCTATATTTTAACTTTTAAAGTGACTGCCAGGTTGATATTGACAGTGGATGTACCATTTTATATTTCTGCTAACTGTGGAATGAGAGTTCCATTTGTTCTGCGTCCTCATCAACACTTGGTATTGTCAGACTTTTTAATATTAGCTATTATAATGGTGGTGCAGTGCCATCTTGTGACTTTAATTTGCATTTCCTTTATTATTAATAATGTTAAATTTCTTTTCATGTGTCTTCAGCTATTAATATTATATTCTTTTGGGAATATTTGTTCAAATCTTTTTCCATTTATTATTGGGTTGTTTGACATATCAAAATAGAAGAGCTCTATCAGTGTTGGTGCTACAAGACTTTTGCCTGATAAGTGTGAACGGAATTAGCTTCTCCTAGTCTGTGGGTTGACTTTTTGTTCCTTCGTGGTGAATTTTAAAGAACAAAACTCTCAAGCTTTAATAAAACCCAATATATCATATTTTCTTATTATGGATTATGCATTTTATGTTTTATGTAGGAAATCTTAACCTAACTAAAAGGGATAGGTTTTGTTGAGTGTTTATTTTAAAAAGTATTACAGTTTTAGCTTTCACCTTTGGCTGTACAATCTATTTCAAGTTAATTATTTTGTATGGTGTCAGGTAATGGTTATTCCCCCCCCCCACTATATTGATATACAGTTGTTTCAGTATCAGTTGTTGAAAAGTTTATCATTTCCCCATTGGGTTGTCTTGGGCACTTTTGTCAAAAAAGTACACATTTCCAGATTCCCCATGCCAACAATCTCTAATGAGCATATATGAGCCTTCCCTTTTTCTCCTATAAAGCTTTCCAGCCCTCCTTGCCTGCTTTTGAGTCTCTGTCAAATGCAAGTGTTGGTGGCTGACATCCTTGCTAAAGCAAGCTCTGAATAAATAGGTTTTGCTTATTCTCATTTGGGTGGTCTTTACTTTATTTCCACATAAGTCTTGAAATCAAATAGTTTAAGCCTTCCAACTTTGTTCTTATTAAAATTTGTGCTGATTATTCTAAAGTATTTGCATTACTATATAAATTTTAAAATGAGCTTTTCAGCTTCTGCATAAAGCGTGCTGGAATTTTGATTGGGAATGCACTGAATTTATACATCTGTCTTTTATTTTTGCCTCTCTTGTCTCTGTTCTTTTTTCCTGGAGCTCTTTTTATTTTTATGTTAAATTTCTCATTCATCTTCTAATTCATTATCTCATCATCATCAAATTCATGAGGATTTTAATATTTTTATGCATTTCTTCATACTCTAAGTTTTCTTTTTGTTGTTTTTTTTTGTTATGCCACTACATTAGATCTCAACAGTGACCTTGAACATCCTCTCTCTAAACTTACCTACTAAATAGTGTGGTTGGAAACCATATCTTTTATCTCTGGAAAGTTTTCTGGGGGGAGGTGGGGTGAGAAGAGTGGGTAACCGCATGCAGATATTCCTAACTTCTCTTTATTTTACATTCAAATTATTACCTATCTCTTTTAGACTCTACCCAAAGGCTGGCTCTGTGTCTTTTTTGTTTTCGTTGATATTTGTCTTGGGCTGCTCTGCCCCTTGAGCTGGTTTACTTGAAGTAAATCTCTGCTCCTGAGTCTTCTGTATTCTTCTAGTCTGAAGGATGGGAGTACTTCACTTACTTGTGAAAACTTCTTCTAGATCTTGGGTGGCCTGGGAGATCTGGCACACAATGGAGTCTCTGTTGATTTGTCACTGGATCCTCTGATCTCTTCAGGCCAAGCATTCCCCAAATCCACATTTTCATGGGGAGGATCCTTGTCACGAGCTTTCTCATAGTGGTCTCATACACATGTCTTCCTGGTCTATGAGAAAGAAAGCCCCTGACTGATTCTCTTCTCCAGTATTCCCCAAAATTTGCATTCAGCTACCAAAACCCTAGGCTTTGATTTAAAAGACATAGATGTGGAACATAAGGAATAGAACGGAGGACCACAGGGGAAGAGAGGGAAAACTGAATGGAAGAAATCAGAGAGGGAGACAAACCATGAGAGACTCTGGACTCTGGGAAACAAACTGAGGGTTACACAGGGAGGGGGTGGGGGATGAGGTAACCGGGGATGAGTATTAAGGAGGGCACGTGTTGTGATGAGCACTGGGTGTTATATGCTACTAATGAATCGTTGAACACTACAACAAAAACTTATGATGTACTATATGCTGGCTAACTGGACATAATAAAAAAAATAAAAGAAAGATTTGAATTGAAATGAAGAGTAAGAAATTGCGTTCAAGTCACTGTCCTTCTGGAATCCCCTATATGGACCTTTCCATGTCACTACTTAGACAAATTTCTTTTAAAAGTGTTATAGGGAAATAAGGTCAATTTTGGAGGTTGTCTAGTGCAATGCCTCCTCTAATGGGTCCATTTTCTCTAAACCATCTTTGACAAGGAGTGGTGTGTTCCTGACTAAAGATCTTCAGTGATTTTGAGCTTGCTACCACTGTTAGACTATCCTTTCTCAAGTCAAACCCCAGTCTGTCTGTCTTTGAATCATACTCTCCTCCTTTTTCTTCTTTTGTGATCCCACAGAGGTTACCCACATCTCATCCAGAATTGAATAACCTATTTTTTCACCTCTTTGCTCATTTTCCTCCTCATTATCATTGTTTACAGGTTCAAGAGGAGGAAAAGACCATTTGTCAGTTCATCAGCTTTGCATCTCCTCGAACTTTCATAAGCGTTTTAATAAGGGAGGACATTGAAACAGTTCACTAAAATGAAGATTTTAGATTCATCCTTTCTTCCTGGAGTACGTTGACCCACTCTATTGTATTTATTTCTATTAAAAATACTACTTTTTTAGCAGTTTTTTTTTCTGATTATGAAAACAAATCAAGCTCATTGGGGACAAAAATGAACAGGAAAAAATACAAGTAAGAAACTTCAAAACAAAACAAAACTTCCAAATCTCAATATCCCTAAATGACCCTTTCTCTAAATATTTTTCTGTGCGTTCATTATTTTATTTGTTACATCACACAGGTTGTTTTCATTTGTTTCTCCTCTCTAACTTAACAAGATGCTATGAATTTAGGTCGATAGCATCTTTAGTAGCTATATGCAATTCTTTCCCATGGAGAAACTATAATTTATTTAACTAATACCCTAAGGTGGATATTTAAGGTTGTACGTTAATTCACTCTATAAGAAAAAAATAATGTTTCTCTGAACCTCTTTGTATACTTCTGTGATTATCTCCTTAAATTGCTGGCACTGGGAATCACAAGGGCATAGAGAATACCCCTTTGAAATTCTTGTGCATATTGCCAAACTGTCTTATAGAAAGGTAGTATTAATTTTCATGCTCATCAAAACTGCCCCAACTGGGCATTGTCAATCTGTTTTACCCTGGCCAATCGGAAGCCTGAAAAATTATCTCTTTTTTAAGTCTTAAATTATTGTTTCTTAACAATTGTAGTTCTTGTATTTTTCCAGATAAAGTTTAGAAGAACTCTGTCAAGTTCTGAAAAAATCCAATTGGGATCAATACAGTATTATATTTGGGGTTAATTAGTTTTCCTCATAGAGGTCTTTTTTTTTTTTAAAGATTTTATTTATTTATTTGACAAAGATAGAGACAGCCAGCAAGAGAGGGAACACAAGCAGGGGGAGTGGGAGAGGAAGAAGCAGGCTCCCAGTGGAGGAGCCTGATGTGGGGCTCGATCCGATAACACGGGGATCACGCCCTGAGCCAAAGGCAGACGCTTAACGACTGAGCCACCCAGGCACCCCTCCTCATAGAGGTCTTATGAACACTCTTCACGGTTTTATTTGTAGGTATTTTTATATATGTTTTAGTTGCTATCATGAGAGGCTTTTTGCACTATATATGTCTATGGCAAGAGAAAGCGTACCTTTCTTATAATTCTAAAAAGTAATATGGGTCTTTGTAGAAAATTTAGAGAGTATAGAAAAAGTATGAAGAAGAAGAAAACTGCTTATAATCTCACTGCTTGGAGAAAAATCTCTGTCATTATTTTATGGTATATTTTATTCTGATATGTTTCTTTTTCTCCTCATATATCCACATATACTTTTATTTTTTACTTTTCAATTTTCCATGATACCATACGGATTTTCCTCCTGGTCTCATAAACTTTGGGGGACATATTTAATTTCTATAATACTTCTCATCAAATAAATGTAATTCATGGCCTAAATTTTATATTAATCCCTCAGTGTTCAATAGGTAAATTTTGTTTCTTGATGTGAAAGTTCATGTTTTATGTTTCTTTTTGTATTGATCCCTTGGAACCTGCTGCTAGAATGGATACATTATAAGAGCTATATACAATTACTTAAAATGAAAAAGGGATATTTGACTTGACCTTCAGTTTCCACAATAGTGGGCTATACCGTCTCTAATAAGCAATCTTTCCCTGGCCCTCAGTCATCTTTCTATAAAAGAATGAATTGGATGAATTCTCCTCTTCTTCCTCTTTCATCACTCTCAATATCACTGTTTATATTTACTGGTATTTAAAATATCAAGTTATTGTGCTAACTGTATTATTTGTATTATGTTAGTTATTACTAAGCACAAACTATATAGATAACGAGATTGATGCCCAGAAATAAACATGAATTTATCAGTCTTATAAGGTCACGTTCCTAACCTATATGCTGTTGTGATTAGCAAGGTACCTTCTGATGCTAATGGTTTAAAAACTTGTGGTCCTAAACTAGATTTGATATCTCTAATACCTTGTCCTGTTTCTGTGATTGAGAAGAATGGAGGCTACGTAAACAACACGTCTAAACTCTAATTTTGTTTTACTGTGACTTTTGCCAAGTGCTGCTTATTTTATTGTCAGCGTTCACTCTGTAGACAATCTTTCTGGAGTGCTTGTGGAAGGAATCCACGAGGTAGAATAAATGGTCTTAGGAGATCCCTGTGGCTGTAGAGGTTTTCAATAGTGAGGTATAGGGGAGGAAAAACTTGCCCTCTAACCTCTTAGGTTTGTGGTTGAAGCCTGCCAATTGAATTGACAAAGGAATGGTGAGCAGAAAAAAAGGAAAAATTTTATCGATGTTAATATTTTTCATTTTATGTTCATGGGGCTTTAAAGAAGTCGCTCCCCACCCCCTCCCCCAACTCATTAGTCCAGTGAGCTTATTTACAGTTTTAATAAAGGAAGATAAATTGTAGGGATGTGATTAGACAAAGGGAAGGGGGTTGGGCTTTTAGGAGCGATAAATTGTGGGAAGGTGAGTAGGAAATATATGGAGGAACTAATGATAAATAAGGTTTATTTAGCAAGGTCTCTTTAGGCAGACTCATCTCAGTCCATCTCTGCCTTTGGTAACGGGTTGGTCTCCTCATCCTGTATGGGCGAGGGGGGACACCTTCACAAAGGGAGGTTGTGATCTTCATTTAGGCAGCTATGGGGGAGAGCAAAGACTTCTTCCTGTGTCTTTTTCTCAGTTGCCTTCAGCTCAAAATAATCCTTATGCCAAAGTGAAAGTGACATGCCTTGAAGACTGAATATTCCGATCTCTTCAGAGGGAACGTTGAATCCTAGAATCTAAAAGTGGGAAAGATCTTCAGCATTCATCCCATCCAAGCTCCCATCTGACCCTTGAATGCTCCTCACAACTCATCTCCTCTCTGCATTTTCTCTGTGTTTCCACTATTTTCTTTCTCTTTCCCCTCCATCCTTTCCCTTGTTCTCTTTTACTTCCCTCATTGTCTTCTTCCTTCGTTTCACTTTAATGCTTGGTGAATACATCTAACTCTCAAATACACCTTTTCATCTCTTGCGTGGTTGTCTTCTAAGCCCTTGGAGGAAATGGCTGATATCACTTATCTTTCTATTGTTTTTCTGTCAGGCAGCTCTGCCTGGGAGCCCAGCTACATTTTACAATATTAATGATGTGCTGTAAGAACCTAACATAACATTTTATAACCCTATAACAAATCTTATTATCAGATGACAGTGAGGTACAGTACATTAAATATTCATCATCCTTGGTTTACTTTAAGACTTTAACAGGGGATAAGGCACTGAGGCTGCTTCAGACTAATTACTGTTCCAAATATATAGCCCAGTTTTTAATATTTAATGTGGGCCTCATAAAACTGTGATTGAAAACAATGCAGTGTATCAATCAGATGCCCTGCTGACATGTGCCATGAAAAGATGTCCTGTTATTTTGTGAACAGTGCTGTTAAATTTCTGCAACAGTGGCAGCACTCACACTGAAAATACACAGTTGCTCTCCCACTAGTCAGCTAGCACTTCTCCAATTACTCAAGTTGAAGGTTTTGCTTTTGACCATTGACAGGCCAGATAGTAAAAAGGCAGCACTTCTGCCTTCAGCATCTGTGGGCTGGTCTTTTGCCAGAATATCTAGGTTCTTACATGAGTTGACATTGCTAAGTAATCTGTGTCCCTGGAGGCTGTGTTGTGGGAAAAGGGAAAGAAAACATCATCATCATCACTGTCTAACATTACTGGTTATTGATTGTGGAGATCAGCTATGGCATAAGGGGAACACAGAAGCTTTGGTTTATGTCTTGACTCTAACGTCTATTTACTGTGCTTTCTCAGAGAGGCTACTTGATTACTCTGTGAGATAATGTAGACATAATAACTCAGGACACCTGTAAAGTGAGGGTCTAAGCAGGCCTCTGACCATGCTCAACTGCAATTCACAAAGCTTCTATGTGCTCTGGGAGAGAGAACAAAAAGTAGGAAAGTTTTTTTGAGAAGTTATAGTCAGAGATTAAATGTTCTGAGTCTTCTAGGGAGTCTCAAACTTTGAACTTGCTTATAGATGTGTCTGGACTTGTAGCCTTCCCCAGGTACAAGACAGAAAAAAACCATTTTTAAATACAATGTTCATTACAGTTAAAGATCCAGGCATATGAAAAAAGTAGGTTCTAAGAATAAAAATCAGCAAGAGAGCAGAAATATGCCTAAAAAGACTTCAGATATTGACATTAACAAAACAGGTCTGAAAACATTACTGATTATGTTTAAAGAAATATTATGCAAAATTAAAGTTATTTGCAAGGATATACAAGATTGTAGGAAATAATTTAGTAGATTTGAAAATGAGCCAAATACAACTTCAAGAAACAATTTATATTTTAATCAACAAAAAATTTACTTTTGAAATGAAATGACTGGAATTTAAAACTGAGTGGGTGGGGTTAATAGCAGATCAGACATAGTTGATGATAAAATCAATGAACAGAAAAATTGGTCAGAAGAAGTTACTAATTGTGTAGCACAGAGAGAAAAAGAGTGAAAAAAAAACAAAAACAAAAACAGAAGAGAAGGTAAAGAGATATAGATATAGTGAAAAGGCTTACCCTATTTTAACTGGATCCCCAGAGCAAGTGGAATGAGAGAAAATAGGAATCAGGAAAATATTATAAAGGGTAATGTGATGGTTTTGAGATATGTCCATGTTCTTTGTCACCCCTCCCTTTACTAGTTGGAGCCTAATTTACTTCTTCATGTGTGGGGTAGATTTACAGACTTGCTTCTAAGGAATGTGGGATAAATGATTCAGTGTGACCTCCAAAGCTAGGTCATTAAAAGAGGAGCTTCTGCCAGGTCCTTTGCCCTGGATTGCTTGCTCTGTAGGAAGTAAGCCACCATGTCATGAGGCCATTATGCTGCATGGAGAGCCCTTGTAAAGAGAACTGAGGCCTCCTGCCAACAGCCAGCACCAAGTTCCCAGCCATGTGAATGAACCGCTTAAGAATTGAATTCTCCAGCCCCAGTCAAGCCTTTGGTTGACTGTAGCCACAACTCATAAGTGCATGTAAGAGCAGCCTTATGAGAGATTCTGAGCCAGAACTTCTTAGCCAAGCCACTTTTAAATTTCCTTCCCAGAGAGAGGAAATTGCACTGGTAGGTAACTGCCATGATGATTAAGAATTTTTAAGCACCTATAACAGATATGAATCAGCAGATTCAAGATATCCAAAAAATTTTAGGACAATAAATAAGAAGAGGCATATTATAGTAAAAATGGAGAAAATCAAAGGAAAAAAACCTTGAAGGAAGCCAGAAAATATAACTTACCTTCAAAGGACATTCCTGCTTGATTAGGGGTCAGCAGTCTTTTTCTAAAAAGAGCCAACAAGTAGTTGTTTTGAGCTTTGAGGACAAGGTGGTCTTTGTCACAACTATTCAAATCTGCTATTATAGTGTGAGGACCGCCAT
Source organism: Ailuropoda melanoleuca (assembly GCF_002007445.2). Classification (NCBI taxonomy): domain Eukaryota; kingdom Metazoa; phylum Chordata; class Mammalia; order Carnivora; family Ursidae; genus Ailuropoda; species Ailuropoda melanoleuca. Next base: position 101,563,678 of record NC_048220.1, on the reverse strand, counting down.
AGGCGGTACATAAATGGTCATGGCTTTATTGCAGTAAAACTTTATTTATGAAACCAGGTTGTGAGCTGGATTTGGTCATGAGATAATAGTTTGCTTACCCTGTGCTAGAGTGAAAGCTACCTTTTCAACAACAAAACAGAAGATAGAAGCCAGTGAAATAATATCTTCGATGTGATAAAAAAAATCATTAGTCTGGAATTGTATGTTGAAAGAAAATGTCTTTCAAGAGGGGCAGTTAGAAAGTGGCTGCTTTTGCTTTATGGCCATACAGGACTGTCTTTGGTCAACACATAGTCAACTGGGTAGAGCTTAACTGTCGTCATTTTTATTTTATACTGAATGTGTCAATACAGAGAACCTGAAATATTTTACTTTACACTAACCTCACCAGGAATAAACCTTCTCATTTTACTGTTTGAATTTTTGGACCCCACTTACCACATTCTGGTGTGGTATTGTAATTTATTGATTTCATTTCCAGCCATCTTGCCAAATTTGTCTATTCTAATTCACTACAGATTTATTTAAATTTTCTATATTGACTAAAAATAAAGAAATTTTGTTTCCTCTTTTCCTTATACCTCTTTTCACCCTTATTTTACTTTATCTTCTTTCTTCTTTAAAGTCACTTACTTAAAACAGATTTTCAGTAGGCCAAGGACTGTTTTCATTAAAAACAAAAAGTATATTTTTTCCTGACAAAGCATGTTCTATTTTCTTTTTTAAAAATTAATTTTTTTATGCCCAGTTAGCCAACATGTAGTACATCATTAGTTTTTTATATAGTGTTCAGCGATTCATTAGTTGCATATAACACCCAGTGCTCTTCACAGCACATGCCCTCCTTAATACCCATCACCTGGCTACCTCAGCCCCCCACCCCCATCCCTTCTGTAACCCTCATTTTGGTTCCTGGAATCTAGAGTCTCTCATGGTTTATCTCCCTCACTGATTCTTTGCCATTCATTTCCCCCCTCCTTCTCCTGGTGTCCTCCAAGACACATACTTTAGCCCGTATACCTATGAGAATGGACACCAGACAGAGGACTCGAATACCAAGCTTTACACCCAAATTTGCATCATTGCAGAGCTTGTTATCAGAGTTTTACCATAGAAAGCCAGTTGTAGTTCCGTATACCAGAAACAAAATGAAATTAAGGATGTGAGAGGCATAAGTATAGGAATAAGTAAAATATCAAGTACCTAGGAATAAGTCTAATGAAAGATGTGCAAAACTTCTATGGGAAAAGCTACACTGCAGGGCTCTGGGACAAGATTCTGAATAATGAGCCTAAGGCAAGTCAGTTAATTAAGAGTTTGGATGTACAGGACCACACAGAGACAGCTGTAATAGGGGTGCTTTTATTGTCTGCCAAAATGTTAGTATCCAGTATGTGACCAGCTTGGAGGACAGATGTGCACTGAAAGGCCGCATTTGGCCAGTGAAGTCCAGCCAGAAGGAAAGGTCTGGATGTCAGCTAGGCCCTGACACCTACAGATGCTTAATCAGATGGCACCCACACCAAGAGGGCTGAGAAATGCCAGCGGTAGTCGGTGACTGACTCCTCGTCTTCCCAGGCAGGAGTCAAGGAGAGGGCCAGGTCAGAACTCTCTACCGTGCATCTGCTTCTGAGAAGAGTTTCAGAAGCATTTTCCTGAAGCCAGGTGCGTGGGATTAAAATAACTGATCCTCAGTCTCAACTGCACTGATGCCAGACATGAAATGATGCATTGAGGACCAAAGGAGTAGATAGAGTCAGGCTCATGCAGGGCCAGAGGTGAATTTTTAGGGTGTGTGTCTACCACCAGTGAGGTTATGCCACTTCCAGTGTTTTCAGGAGTCATGTTGCATTGGGAGAAAAATCTTTCTGAGTCTTCCAGGGGAATTAATTAAAGCTACAAAATGCAAAGGCTTTTTAGGGAAATTTCAGAGCTAACTATAATGAAGGGGGAATGAAGCATGAGAGACTATGGACTCTGAGAAACAAACTGAGGGCTTCAGAGGGGAGGGGGGTGGGGGAATGGGATAGACCGGTGATGGGTAGTAAGGAGGGCACGTATTGCAGGGTGCGCTGGGTGTTATGCGCAACTAATGAATCATCGAACTTTGCATCAGAAACCAGGGATGTACTGTATGGTGACTAACATAATATAATAAAAAAAATTAAAATAAAAAGAAAAAAAACTATAATGAAATTGAAACAAAGGACAGCAAGAAAATCACTGACATTGTAGGTGAACTCTTGTCTCTCGGGCTTGTGAAATCCTCTTGCCGTATTGAATTATCCTTGGAGCAAAACTGCTATAAACCAGACACGTAAACAACCAGTCAAGTGTGCGCATGTGACATACACATACACACACACACACACACACACACACACACACACAGAGCTATCTTCTCTCCGTTCATGAAAATGCTGAACTAGCACTTTGGATGTCAGAAACAGGTTAGCGCTCTCTAAAACTTGAAACAGGCTATTATGGGAAGCATGCAGTGGAGGTCACTGGGGATATCATGCTGAAATGGGTTGTTTAGTTTTCTGGGATGTCAAATAAGGGATTCGCACCCTTGGGGCAAACTGCAGAAAGTGTGGGTTTCATCCCAACAATATGGTAGGGTCCCTCATTTTACACATGAGGGAACTGAGCCATCAGAGGGAAAGGTACTTGACTAAGATCATCCAGGAATGAGCACTAGACCAGAACTATCTTTGGTAATGCCAAATAGCACACACACATATGTTTTCCTGCCTAATTGCCTTCAGAAATAATCTGAAATCTTACCTTGGGAGTCCTGAAAGGATTAAGTCTAGACTTCACTCATGAAAATTATCAAGAAAGGTGAAATCTTTCCTGATAGAATCCAAACCAATCAAAAATATAAAACGTTTTCTCGAATAATGACATTGAGTTTTTGGACTCATCTTGACTACATTCTAAAAATTTTGGCTGTTTTAGTCAGCTGAAAAATTCTTAAATACTTTGATTTGAAAGCTGAAACACAGCAAAAACAAAACAAATGTCATTCCTAAGCTGTTTAGGCTTACAACTCTGTTTAACTACTTTTGGCAATGAGCCACTGAGCAGGGTACTCTTAGGGCACTTCTGATATCCTTTAGTTAAGGCTCACAAGGGTTTGTATGATGTAATACTGAGGAAGTCAATTATTCCCAGGGATTCCTTTGCCTGAAAGCCTTACATTGGAGATACGGCATCCTGTCCCCTGAACACCACCTGCCTTGAAGTAGTGCCTACCACTGAACTTGCGTTTTAGTCCAGGTTCTCCTCAAGTGAAGCCTGAAGCAAAGGCTTCAGCGAGAGTTGCCTACTAACGAATATTACGACTAATGTTAACAGGTTTCTAGTGATCAGGAGTGATGATTAGGGTGACTAGGTTCTATGTATTGAATATCCGTATCCCCAAAATTCATATGTTGAAGCCTGGTCCCCGGTGTGTTGGTATTGGGAGGTGGGGGGGTTTGGGGAGGTGATTAGGCTATAACAGCAGAGGCTTTTTGCACGGGATCAGTGCCCTTGAAGAGGAGACACTAGAGAGCTTGTGTGCTCGTGTACACAGTCTCTCTCTTCTGTGTGATGACACAGTGAGAAGGCAGCTGTCTACAGACCAGGAGGTGGCTCCCACTAGATACCAGACGTGCTGGCGCCCCGCTCTTGGACTTACCACCCTCTGGAACTGTGATAAGTAAATATTGTTTAAGCCACCCAGGCCACGGTATTTTTGTTAAAGAAGCCTGAACTGAGGCACTGGGGGAGGAGGAAGAGAAATAAGAGGATATGTCATCAAATGGACCACCATTTCAGGAAACTGTTGTTCAGTATTGAGGTATATTTTGAGAAGCCATATGAAGTTGTCTTAGAAGTACACACTTGGAAGGAATAAAGAGGGAACATATTTATAATTGGCTCCTGTCCCCTTTGGTCAAGGACTGTCCTTGACTGCTAGGACTTGTCCTATCAGTTCACCTATACTCCTGGGTTGTGCATGTGTGAGCACCAAGACCCAGAACAGGACCTGCACAAGTGGATTGAAGCCTGCATAGAACTGATTGCCACCAAGAGGATTTGCAATGTTGCACATGAAGTGTCCAATATACCTCCCTTCAGAATTTATTTATTTATTTTATTTTTTTTTAAAGATTTTATTTATTTATTCGACAGAGATAGAGACAGCCAGCGAGAGAGGGAACACAAGCAGGGGAGTGGGAGAGGAAGAAGCAGGCCCATAGCGGAGAAGCCTGATGTGGGGCTATCCCATAACGCCGGGATCACGCCCTGAGCTGAAGGCAGACGCTTAACCGCTGTGCCACCCAGGTGCCCCTCCCTTCAGAATTTAAATCAACCCCTGCTCTTATGTCCTCTCTCCCTGACTGCTTTGTCCACTGTCTGCTTTTAAAAAAAAATTTTTATTTAGGGGCGCCTGGGTGGCACAGCGGTTAAGCGTCTGCCTTCGGCTCAGGGCGTGATCCCGGCGTTCCGGGATCGAGCCCCACATCAGGCTCCTCTGCTATGAGCCTGCTTCTTCCTCTCCCACTCCCCCTGCTTGTGTTCCCTCTCTCGCTGGCTGTCTCTATCTCTGTCGAATAAATAAATAAAATCTTTAAAAAATTTTTTTTATTTTAATTCAATTTAATTAATGTATACAATATTATTAGTTTCAGAGTAGCATTCAGTGATTCATCAGTTGCATACAACACCCAGTGCTCATTACATCATGTGCCCACCTTAATCCCCATCATCCAGTTACCCCATCCTCCCACCCACCTCCCCTCCAGGTACCCTCAGTTTGTTTCTTAGAGTTAAGAGTCTCTTATGGTTTGCCTCCCTCTCTGTTTTTGTCTTATTTTATTTTTCTTTCTCTTCCCCTATGTTTGTGTGTTTGGTTTCTTCAATTCCACATATGAGTGAAATCATATGGTATTTGCCTTTCTCTGATGGACTTATCTTGCTTAGCATAATACCCTCTGGTTCAATCCACATGGTTGCAAAGATTTCATTCTTTTTGATGGTTGAGTAATATTCCACTGTGTTTTTTGGACATCTGCCATATCTTCTTTATCCATTTGTCAGTTGATGGACATCTGGGCTTTTTCCATATTTTGGCTGTTGTGGATGCTGTAGCCATAAACACTGGGGGCTTGTGCTGCTTCGAATCACTATGTTTGCATCCTTTGGATAAATACCTAGTAGTGCAATTCCTAGATCGTAGGATAGCTCTATTTTTAACCTTTTAAGAAAACTACATACTGTTTCCCAGAGTGGTTCTAACGGCTCGCCTTCCCAACAACAGTGTAAGACATTTCCCCTTCCTCCACATCCTTACCAACATCTATTGTTTCCTGAGTTGTTAATTTTAGCCATTCTGACCAGTGTGAGATGGTAGCTCGTTGTGCTTTTGATTTGTATTTCCCTGATGCTGAGTGATGTTGAGCATTTTTTCATATTTCTGTTGGACATTTGTATGTCTTCTTTGGAGAAATGTCTTGTTCATATCTTTTGCCCGTTTCTTGACCCAAAAAACATTGTTTTTTTTTAAGCACACACCATTTACTTGGACACCTGCTACTTTACTACGTGAATTATTTTTTCACACGTTTATGTCCTGGTGCCAGAGGGGTCATGAACACTCCGAAGTCTGTGTGCCTGAGATCCTAGGCCTTCTCTATGCCTCAGTTTCTCCTCCTCTACGATGATGGCATTGTGTTATCCCAGAGCTACAAACTGAGATGTCAGTAAGGACCAGATAGGTAAATCATGACTGAAGCAGGCCAGGTTTGTTTCAAAGTGATGTCTGTCTAAATTGTATTCTTTCCACAAAGACATACTCTGTTGGGATGTTAAATAAATAGAAATTGCCCTCACATCTGAATATAAATTGGCTCACTCTCATCTTCTTTGAAAGAATAAGCTTTCCCAGTTTATCTTGTATTCTACTTTTGATAGAAGCATGTTTACTGTAAATATTATAGCACAGTTTCAATGGTAAGTGACAGATCTCCTTCAGCACTGATGTTGCGATGTCAGAGGGACTGAGGGCCCTGGTGAGTCCTTGAAGGGGCAGCTGAAACTCAGATTATTGCCACTGGACCCCAGAGTTATCAGAATCTTCACATTCTTTTTGACAAGCTGGGAAATACAGAATTTTATGTGTAATTTCCCAATTTTTAAATGTTAGTATCTCTTTCAAATTAATATTAAAGATTATGTGCATCAAACAAAGCTCATTCGGGCTTATTTTGATTTCCAAGCTACTGGTTTGCCAAATTGGAATAACAAAATTCCCAGAAGGCTCTCCAGAGTAAATATGCTGTTGATCATACTCTGCCAAGAATCTCTGTTCCTACACCCTCACTTCCTGATCCACATTTCGGCAGTCTCATAAATCCTTGTCCAGAACCGTGACTCTATTACCATCTTAGCCCTGTCACTTTGGACCTTATCCCCAGCCTGTAAGCAGTCTCTCTGCCAGATCAGTTACTTGGCCTTAGGTTCTAAGAAACCCTGAGATTCAAAAGGAACTGGCCATGAAAGGAGACATCATTCTTCTAGCTAAAGATTATAATTTTGAGCCAAAAGGAAAAGGCATTAGAAACTATGGAAAGCCTGAGTCATGGTATTGTGCTAATAGTAGGATATGTTATTATAATGTCAGAATCAATTGTATTGTCTGGTGGGGAGCCATGGGCTACTAGAGGGGCAGAACTCTAAACTGCTCCAATCTTCTCGCTCTTGCCTCTGGGCCACCTGTGTCTGGCAATTTATCTGAAGGCCATTCCCCTCGGTACCTTGGAAGGACTATAACATGCTGACACTGTGAACACCCTACCTGAATTTATAGTTGTGTGGAGGGTAAATTTTATTTTATTTTTTAATATTTTATTTATCAGGTATAACAAAACTGATAAAAATTTTATTCCAGCTAAAGTAGTGATGGAAGAAAAAAACCTGTTTCTTCTTTTTTTATTTTTGAAGAGAAACATCTTAATGATTATAAAACAGGACACATTACTTCTTTGCCTCTGCTGCTGGAGAATGGGTCATGGAGGTTCTCCATTGTAAAATGGATCACTAATGATAACAGTAATAATTATAAAGCAGTTAACATTTATGGAATATGATCATATTCCTGGCACCAAGCTAAGACTTAACATGTATCATTTCACTTTATCTTCAGAATAACCCTAGAGATAAGCACTATTATTGTTCCTATTCGGAAAACTGAATCTCGGAAAGGTGGTGACCTTCCCAGGATGATACAGTCACTTAGTGATAGAACCACAGCCATACTATACTACCTACCTCTCCCTTCCCACAAATAAAAGGAGTATTAGGTAGAAAATACAGAACATACAGAATATATAGCAGCACCAGAAATGCATTCATTGATGATATTTACTGCTTTGTGACAGAGCCATGTAAATACCTGGCTGTTAACCATTTTCCCTGGACACGTCTTTCTAGAAGGCTGTCTTTTCCATAGCAGCCCTTTTGGATAGAATAGTTAGTGTAAAGCTAATTGGGGAGTTTTAGATCAGCTATACCTAGAATGGAGGCATGCAGGGGCTGGCTTCAAGGCACTGTCTCATTCTGAATTTCTGTGATGCTTTTTCTAGTAATTATGGGAGTCTGTTCCCTGAAAGTCTTTTTTCAACTTTTCATAAGTAATACTGTAAAAATAATAATAGTTCTAAAATAACAAAAGTTAGTAGAAGACAATTTACCAGCAAAATAAAAGGCCTTTATACTAGTAAGTATATAAACATATTCACCTATTCATCCATCCATCCATTCATTCATACCACAAATAGCAATTTTCTACTCTTCTGCTATGTGTATAACGCTGTACTTGTAATGTACTCATCCCGTGCCTCTTTTCTCTTGCTTTTGGTGGCCGCATTCCACTCTACCTTTCTCCTTGCGTCCTGATGCCTGGCACTGGGCTGGACATGTGCCTTCAGGGGGATTTGGGCTCCAGCTATGTCCATGCAGGACAGATCTAACAACCTATCGAGGACTAGGTTGTTCTTCTCAGTCCAAGCCTGGGCTCAGCTTTAAAGTATCCTGTGGGGCTTGGGGTAACCTCAGAGGCAGTGTAATATAGAGGTTGCATGACTGAGCTCTAGTCCAACCAGATGGTGTTCAAATTCCACTCTGTTACTAGCAGTGTGATCTTGGACTTGGCCCTTCACTTCTCTGAATCTTAATGTTCTAATCTGAAAAAGAGGAATAAAAATCTCATAGAATTCTTTGGAGGGTTAAATAAGATTACACACGTAAAATCTCTAGCATATACCTGACACATGTTATGTGTTTGAGAAAAAGAATTGTGAGGGGGTTTTTTTGCCATTTTTTTCTATTGCAGTTGCTATCCACACACTCAGACTTAAATTTTGAATCGAAAATTATCTTGACTTTGTGCAGTTTACTTTGCCCATGTTTCTTTAAAGCCATTTGTACACACCTTCCTGCATGAGGTCCTCTCAAGAACCCTTTTACAAAGACTGAGAAGATAATTAATCCTTATTTATGCATGGAGAAGCACCCAACCAAAAAGACCAGCATTTCTGCAAAAACACCCTGGTGTCTTCCCCTGTGTCCAACACTGTTTTCCAGTTGTGCAGTTGAAAATAGGGAACAAAAACTGCCAGGGCCTTTCTTACAGGTTTGTTTGTGGCTTGTGGTTCCAAGTTTTGGCCAGTCATCTTGGTAGCAAATGTTCCTCCTTTTAATCTACGACACAGTAAAGAAGTTCTTGGTTGGTGGATGAAAGGAATAACCATGGAGGGGTTGACATTACTCCGAATACCATGGATTACAGATGCCCTAACACCACTTGACTCACGGTACATCTCCAACCACGCACTTGCCTGCACAACAAACCATAATGGATCGTCACTGCATTTTGCCCACCCCCAAATTTCCCTAGGTGGTATTCAGGAATCTCATTCTTTGATTCCACTGTCTCCACTGGTATTAAGTCCTACGAAAGGTCTTCCATCTGACCAGCCAGGCTTTCCAGCACATACTATTTAACAGGCCTCAGAGCCACTCTTTATGGTGTTTCTCACGTCCAGGATCCCTTCCTTCCTCTCTTGCCTTCCCATTGTTCAGATTTTGTGCATCCTTCATGTTAAACTGAATTAGAGATGTAGAGAAATACTTAGCAGAGCAGAATGCTGCTTTTTTTGTAGTTTCAATGACTTCTCCTTTATTTTTCCTTCCGTTCTGTCTCCTCTTTCTCAGACAAATCCAGCCCACGTGAATCCTTCCTTCCTAGGACTTGAACAAGGAAACTATTTCAAGTGTGTGTTGTGGGTGTAAAGCTTTGGTGGCAGTTTTCTTTTTTCTTTGATTACCACCAAAATTCTGGTCCCAGGCATTCTTGCTTACACGTGGCACAACTTCTCAACTGCCCTCTTGACCTCCAATATTGTCCCTCAGTCTTTCCTTTTAATTGTCTCCAGAGTTACTTTTTTTCAGTGAGAATGAGAACCCATTTCTGTCCTACCTGGAAAATTTTCTATGGTTTTACTACTACAGACAAGACGAAGCTTAAATGTCCTAGTCCAACTTTTAGGGTCTGCCACTGCCTGGCCATAGTCCATCTTCACAGCTTTTCTTCGAAATGTACCATTTGTACCTTCTGCTAGAATCTTGCTGAAATATGCAATGGTTTCTGAACAGCCCCACTGAGTTTTACCATCTCTTACATTTTTACTTGTGTTATTATGTGAGTATCACTGTACCCTCCTTTCCCCTCATCTAGATCATATCTACATTTTATGGACTTCAAGTAAATACCATTTTCTCCATGAATTTTTCTGATCTCACAGTCAGAATTAGCACCTCTTTTGTCCACACTCAGATCACACTTTGTACTTCATTATAGCCTTTTGCTCAGGAAACTTCTTTAGGGTCTGGGTTATGTTGTATTTCTGTTTTTGTAAACTTACAGCACCTGGTACAGGTCTTAATTAATTTGGGAGGTGCGGTGGGGAGGAAGGACTGTTGAAGGAAGAAAAGTTCTTCAATCATTGCCATTCAGACTGTGAACAGTTAAAAAATGGGAGATGTGTGTAGCTACTGATTAGATCAGCAAGCAACAGGCTACATCAGCCCTTTTATGTCTCCTTAGAGATACGCATTTATTAACTGTGCCCTTCAAAGGAGTGTAAACTTCAGAGATTTCTCAGTGAATGTTTACAAGGCACACAGTGGAGCCTAGAGGAGTAACTTAAATCCTTGCTCCTTTTCTATCACCTGTGCTTCCCCCACTGCCTGCTCCACCTTCCCCTCCCTGTTCCCAAACCCGTAGGGTAGCTAGGGTGGGGAGAAGATATCAAAGCCTAATGAATCCAGTATGCAGAATTAGCTGACTTTTTTGCTCTTTATCAGGGCAGATCCAGGATGGAAGTGTTTTGTATCATAAACAGTGAGAAAGCTCATGTAGTCTCAGCTGAGTCTGGTCTCGAAGAAATCGGGCATAATATGATTTAAAAAAGCCATGGATATGAAAAATGTAACTTCTAATCCAGGTACTGCATAAGGCTCAGCAGGATAACTCACTGTTGTTGGGGAAATCTTCTACAAAGGTTGGTGTTTAGTGCAAAGAATAATGGAGAAATTGGGGATCAGGTGTGTAGGGAGCGTGGTGTTATATCTATAACCTATTAAGGTGAATAATTGGGGGGTGTGTTCCAAAAGTATAAGTATGAGCCCTGTTTTTTTGTTGTTGTTGTTATTGTTGTTCTTTCCTGCTGGGTACTGCTTGTTCTTCTCATCCGTATGGGTGAGGCCCAAATCCATGCTGGTGAATTTCCAGGAGGCATTTTGTAAAATGTGACACTGTACCCTGTGCCCTTACCCTCTACCCTAGCAGTTGAACGAAGTAAAGGTGAGCACCTGACTCAAGCTAGTTGAAGTCATGATTTATCTAGAGTCAAATTCTCCAGGTGATTGATTACAGAACTTGAAGGCCAATAATGGCCATAAGCTTCAATGTGGGTGCAGGACCAGAGGAAGATATTCTGCAGCAAGAGAAGTGTGATAATGATACTCAGAGAAAAGTGACTACCCAGAGCATCCTGGTGTGATCTTGCCTCCTTCCCCAACTTGCCCCATAGCTTGGTCTGCCAAAGCAGTGAACACTTTCACCACTGTAGCTCTTTCCTTTAAGTTTATGCAAGAATTAATTTTCAGAGAAGGGAAATAAGATCACAAAAACAACAACCTCATTCTGACTAACATTAAGGAAATTATAGTGACCAGTAGAAAGTTATGGAGCCATTAAAAAGAATGTTTACAAAAAAGTTTCTAATAATCTGGAGAAATACTTATGTTATGATGTCAAGTGAAAAAGAGACCAAAAAATGTATATATATAGTATCAGCTTTACCACATTGAAACTTCCATAAAATTATGAATAAAAATGCATAGAAAAAATATCAACAGTGGCTGTCTCTCTGTTATTTTATACTTTCTTATATTTTCAAATATTTTTTTAGTAAGAATGTTTTTTTATATAGAAAGTCCAATTTTATTTGAAAACATGTTATTACATTGCCTAGCTTTATGCATTATCAGCTAAGCTTGGAATTTAAAACAAAATCAACCAGAAGATTACAGAATGCTAATGTTGTAAGAAATCTTGGAAATTCTTTAGTCCAGGGTCTTAAGATATTTCTTTGGGGTGATAAGTAACTTGAGAATCTGATAGAAAATTCGACTCTTCTTGCAGAAATAAATATGTATATAAAAATAAATCTCTTAGGAGGCTTTAGTTGCAAGTTATAGAAAACCCTATGACACAGGCTTAAACTATTAGAGAAATTTATTGATTCCAGTAACCAAAAAGTCCAGGAGTATCTGGCTCCAGGGTAGATTTGATCTAGTAACTCAACAATGTGATGGAAGGGCGTGTATTTTTTTCTATTTCTGCTCTTCCTTCCCCAGATTCACTTCATCCTAAGGCTGACTTACCTTGGGGTCCCAGGATGGTTGTTGTAAGTTCCTGGATTTTCACACATAGTCTTATATCCCCAGCAGGAAAGAGAGTATCTTTACCTCAGCATTCCCAGAAAATATTCTGTGATTCTCAAACTGACTGGTCATTACTGAATTTACATTCCCATCACTGTGTCAGTCACTGTGGCTGGGATAGTTGAATGTGCTCACAGGCTTAGCCCAAGTCATGAGTTCCACCCAGTCTTCCCTACACCATATTCATCCCCCAGTAGAAATGAGACTTAATGTCTTATTGTTCCCAGTTCATGCTGCCCTTGGATGTAAGGCTTGATTTTGTCTATATTCTAAGGACAGTGGAAAGGTACAGAGACTTGTAATCTTTCTAAATCACTTCTAGTGACACCCAGGTGGATGGATGAATGGAGTACTCAAAGTTTAGTGAAATGTTTTTGGTGAATGTGAAAAATGAGCATTTCTGAAGGTTAAGGGCAGTTGAAACCTGAGCAAGAAAACTCACCTTTGATGTTCTAGCTCCCAAACCCATGTATCTAGATGAAGCCCTGACTTGTCCTCAAGCCTACTCTATTGTTTGTCAATGAATTCACATGTACACTCCTGAAGATATGGGTTTTCTTCTTTTTCCAACAAACAGAATAATGATGGTGATGAAGATGATGATGATGATGATAAGTTTATTAGCTTAGACTGTTTTTTGCTATAGCAATAAAAACCCTGTCCAGAGTAGCTTAAGAACAAAAACAGATGTACTGACTCACTTCTCCAGCAAGTCCAGTAATAGGTGGAGCCAGGGTTCTGCATCTTCTGCTCTTAAATGATTCTATCTACAGGCTAGGAATGATCATCATTCTCAGGTCAAGCATGGTGATTTTAGCTTGCATAACTCCATGAATGGTGGAACAATTTGCAGAGCTAGGGAACCAGTTTTGGGAGATGATCATGGATTTGGGTTTTGGCATGTTGACTTAGTGATGCTTTAGAGACCTCAGGGAAGGTACAGGTCTTCTTTAAGAAAGGGCGTTTAAGCCAAGTTTTGAAGGATGAGCTGACCAAGTGCAGAAATGGCCAGGGAAAGAGGAGAGAGAATTCTGGGCAGAGGCCTTTCTTAGGAGGATTCCCACATCTTTCCAGCTTTACTTCCAGCAGGCTCTTTCAGCATCTTAGGAGCTGAAAGAAAGCCTGTGTGGCTGGAGGGTAGTAAAGAAGGGAGAGAGTGGCAAAAATTGATGTGGTGGAGGCAAGAAGAACCCAGCTCATGCAGAGACATTTAGGACTTCATATCCCGGTTTATAATCCTTATAGAAAGAGAGTCTCTTCCCTGGGAATATAGATAGAGGGGATGATTACAACTGGACCCATTTAGGACACATCATCATGCTGTCTGGTGGAGGGGAAATGAGACCCATTAATTGACTTTCTCTAGAATATGCTATCATCCCAGATGTGGGAAGGTGGTGAGGGATTGATCAGTAGTTAGCTGCTCCACAGAAAAGACTAATTCCATTTTTTTTTAAAAGGCTAAGCAATGTGGGGCAGGCAAAACCAACATGCAAACTGAACTTCAAAATGTTTTCTGCATTGACAGTATTCATAATAGTAACAGTTAATAACCATACATTGCACTTTATTGGTTGCTAGTGGTGTGCCAGAAACTACGATGAACACTTATATTATCTAATTTAAAATTCACAATGACCTTTTGAGTTAACTGTTTTTATTATTCCTCATTTTACGGAAGAGGAAACTAAGGTCCAAAGAAGTTAATTAGCTGCCTGAGAACACAGAGCTGGTAAGTAGCAGTGCAGAACTGCCATGCAGGTTTAGTCTTCTAAATGGAGTGGCACACTCTTAAGACTATGTAACTGATTATTTTCTTAGGAGGATTCCCACATCTTTCCAGCTTTACTTCCAGCAGGCTCTTCACGATAACAGCAAGGCTAGAGGCACTTTAATCATGTTGCTCAGATCTCTGACTGTGCCAGTTGCCATGCACTGAAACATATCACTGTGCTAGTACTAAAGTCATACTTCCCATGGACTGTTCCCAGCTAATGACTGGACATGGCAACGCAAATGGACCTCAAAAGAAAGCTGGAGTAGCAATTCTCATATCAGATAGACTGGATTTTAAACTAGAGGCCATAGAGAGAGATACAGAAGGGCACTATATTATTCTTAAAGGAAGTATTCAACAAGTGGATATGACAATTATTAATATATATGCCCCCAACAGGGGAGCAGCAAGATACACAAGCCAACTCTTAACCAAAATAAAGAGACATATAGATAAGAACACAGTAATAGTAGGGGACCTCAACACCCCACTATCAGAAATAGACAGAACACCCTGGCAAAAACTAAGCAAAGAATCAAAGGCTTTGAATGCCATACTCGACGAGTTGGACCTCATAGATATATATAGAACACTACACCCCAGAACCAAAGAATACTCATTCTATTCAAATGCCCATGGAACATTCTCAAGAATAGATCATGCTCTGGGACACAAAACAGGTCTCAGCCAATACCAAAAGATTGAAATTATCCCCTGCATATTCTCAGACCACAACGCTCTGAAATTGGAACTCAACCACAAGGAAAAACCTGGAAGAAACTCAAACACTTGGAGGCTAAGAACCATCCTGCTCAAGAATGACTCGATAAACCAGGAAATCAAAAAACAAATTAAACAATTTATGGAGACCAACGAGAATGAATACACAACGGTCCAAAACCTATGGGATACTGCAAAGGCAGTCCTAAGGGGGAAATACATAGCCATCCAAGCCTCACTCAAAAGAATAGAAAAATCTAAAATGCAGTTTCTATATTCTCACCTCAAGAAACTGGAACAGCAACAGAGGGACAGGCCTAACCCACTGACAAGGAAGGAGTTGACCAAGATTAGAGCAGAAATCAATGAATTAGAGACCAGAACCACAGTAGAGCAGATCAACAGGACTAGAAGCTGGTTCTTTGAGAGAATCCATAAAATTGATAGACCACTGGCAAAACTTGTCCAAAAACAAAGAGAAAGGACTGAGATTATTAAAATTATGACTGAAAAGGGAGAGGTCACGACCAGCACCATTGAAATTGCAAGGATTATTAGAAACTTTTATCAACAGCTATATGCCAAAAAACTAAACAATCTGGAAGAGATGGAGGCCTTCCTGGAAACCTATAAACTACCAAGACTGAAACAGGAAGAAATAGATTTCTTAAATAGGCCAATTAACTATGAAGAAATTGAGTCAGTGATAAACAACCTTCCAAATAATAAAACTCCAGGCCCAGACGGTTTTCCTGGGGAATTCTACCAAACATTCAAAGAAGAAATAATACCTATTCTCCTAAAGCTATTTCAAAAAATAGAAACAGAAGGAAAGCTACCAAACTCATTCTATGAGGCTAATATTACCTTGATCCCCAAACCAGGCAAAGACCCCCTCAAAAAGGAGAATTACAGACCGATTTCTCTAATGAATATGGATGCCAAAATCCTCAACAAGATCCTTGCTAATAGAATCCAACAGTACATTAAAAGGATTATCCATCATGACCAAGTGGGATTCATACCTGGGATGCAAGCATGGTTCAACACTCGCAAATCAATCAATGTGATACATCATATCAACAAGAAAAGACTCAAGAACCATATGATCCTCTCAATTGATGCAGAAAAAGCATTTGACAAAATACAGCATCCTTTCCTGATTAAAACCCTTCAGAGTGTAGGAATAGAGGGTACATTTCTCAATCTCATAAAAGCCATCTATGAAAAGCCTACTGCAAGCATTATTCTCAATGGGGAAAAGCTGGAAGCCTTTCCCTTAAGATCAGGAACACGACAAGGATGCCCACTCTCGCCACTATTATTCAACATAGTACTAGAAGTCCTTGCAACAGCAATCAGAAGACAAAAAGGGATCAAAGGTATCCAAATCGGCAAAGAAGAAGTCAAACTGTCTCTCTTTGCAGATGACATGATACTCTATATGGAAAACCCAAAGGAATCCACTCCCAAACTATTAGAAGTTATAGAACAATTCAGAGGTGGCAGGATACAAAATCAATGCCCAGAAATCAGTTGCATTTCTATACACGAATAATGATAGGCAACTTTTGTTCAAGGACTCCGTATCAGCTTTACCTAACTTTCTTGGAATTGAAATGCAGCCTAAGGCTCTTCCATTCAACCAACATACCTTTCTTCCTTCCTTCCATGCTTCGGTGGTTCATATGGAACAGAACCGCATGGCACTCTGATGGCTCTCCCAGCCACTTTTTCCTTCACAGATATTTTTCCTAATTGATCTCTTAATCTATGATAATTCATTCTGATTTATTGTGTTAGTTTCCTACAGTTGCCCTAAGTCCTACCAACTGGGTGGCTTAAACAATGTAAGTTTATTGCATCACATTTCTGGAGGCTAGAAATCCAAGATCAAGGTTTTGGCAGGGTTGTTTCCTTCTGAGGGAAAGATCTGTTCTAGTCTTCTCTCCTGGGCGTCCAGTAGCCTCAGGTCTTCCTTGAATTGTAGATGATCTTCTCCCTGTGTCTTTACACCATCTTCTTTCTGTACATGTCTGTTTTTGTGCCCAAATTTCTCCTTTTTATAAGGACACAGTCTTAGTGGATTAGGGTTCACCCTAATGACCTCATCTTGAGTATCTGCAAAGATTCTAGTTCCAAAAAAGATCACTTTCACAGGTATTAGGGGTTAGGACTTTAACATCTTTTCGAGTGGAGGGGAAAAGTTCAACCCACAGCATGCATTTGAGTGTGTCATTCTTGGAGGACCTGGGCTAACATACAAGAGAATTCAGGAATTTCAGTAAGTCTTTTTACACTTAAAACCTGCATCACTTCTAGAGCTACCATTTGGCCTAGGTGTATTTTTGAGGATAGAATATGCTGTATTCTTTAAACCATAAAAAGTGCTAGACATATTTAAATTAATCTAATGGAACATAATTATACTAATTAGATGCACTTAAACATTTCATCAGAAATATTCCACAATATTAATTTAAAGCATAGCTATTTTAAGGTAGGCCAGAGATAGGATAATTTTCCTTTAAATTTTCCTTTTTTTGAATAATAGTGAGAGTCTATTCGGTTCAGTTTTGCTTTTCACAAACTGTGTTCTGTGGAGTACAAGCTCTCTGTGAGACATAATAGATACTAAAAAGGAGGGGTGTCAGACTTGTTTAGGAAATAGAATAAATTGGAGACTCATTCACTCACTTGACAAACATTTACTGGGCATCTGTATGTGTTAGGGATTGTGCTGACTAGTGAAGATCCAGCACTGAATAAGATAGTGTTCTTATCCTTCTGGACCCTGTGTCCTCATGTCCTCCAGGGCCTTTTATTTAGAAAAGGGCCAATAATCAAGTAAGTAAATAAATGAACAAGGTGAGTGAAGAAAATAAAAGAGGTAATAGGATAAAGACAGCTGGGATTGGCCATCTGGGTTTCAGACGGGGCTATGGGAAAGGCTTTCTGAGAGAGCCAGTATTTCAGCTGAGACCTGAATGGTGGGAGAGAGAAAGCTGTGTAAGGAGCTGGAAGAGTGCAAAGGGGGAGCAGCAGGTGCAAAGAAAGAGTCTGAGGCAGCAAGGAGGTTGGCTTATGGGAAGAAGTCAATGTGGGAGAGTGTGGTTGGTGCACAGGAATTGGAGATGAGTGCAGTGGCTTGGGTTTGGGAAGATCACGATGGGTCTGACACGCAATGCTGAGGAGTTAGCATTTTATTTTAAATGTAGTGCACATTGGCATGTTGAAGGCTCTGAGACGTCCTGCAGGAGAACAGCCTGTTTGGACTATGTCCAAGTTTCCAAAATGTATGTGACCAAATTGCTCTGCTAATAAGTGATATCTGACAAACAATTGTATCCCCTGGAAGGCAGAGATGCTGGTTTGTGAATTTAACGTGGTTGCTACTTTAGGAACACAAATGTCCCATGAAAGTGGGTCATTGGGGCACCAGTTGACGTAACAAAGGTGAAATTCAAAAATATAGAGAAAGAGTGTTTATATTTTCTGACCTCATGTTGCCTAAGTTCATATCCCCATTCCACTATTTAGTAATTATATCCCTGTGGGTGAGATGCTTCATCCATCTGTGCCTCAGTTTTCTCACCTGTAGAATGGAGGATAATACTGGTTATTTCAAATGATTGTCAGGATTAATTGTAAAATTACATGTGAAGTTCTTTGAATGTGGTAAATGCTCCATAAATATTATTTTTATTCTTTTTTTTTAAGATTTTATTTATTTATTCGACAGAGATAGAGACAGCCAGCGAGAGAGGGAACACAAGCAGGGGGAGTGGGAGAGGAAGAAGCAGGCTCATAGCAGAGGAGCCTGATGTGGNGAGCCTGATGTGGGGCTCGATCCCATAACGCCGATCACGCCCTGAGCCGAAGGCAGACGCTTAACCGCTGTGCCACCCAGGTGCCCCTTTTATTCTTAAAACCTAAATGTGTCAGTATTTTTTCCCCACAGTGTCAAGCTTTATTTCTTGACATTAATGAGCTCATGCTTAAGAGATAAGACATTCTAGGGAAAATTTCTTTTTTTATTGAGTAAACTCAATAACACACACACACACACACACACACATATACACACACATACAACTTGAACAAAATAATGGCAAGTCTCATTTACATTCTGTGGTAAAATAAATAAATGTCATTTGATTATCAATTTCTACATTTCCCACTTCTGTTTTCCTCCCTTTTGCAAAACTACCAAATATAAAACCTAACCAAGTTAGGAAATTGTATGCTCATTCAACACTCATTTACAGATGAGTACTGAAGTGTCAGCGCCCAGACATGGATCCAGGTGTTTTTCTTGAGAGGAGTTTGTGAAGCCCTTAAAGTTTCTTCATTCCATTTTCAGCAACAGCGAGCATGCGCTCTTCATTGGTCACTTGCCAAGGATGCCAAGAACTTCTGAGTTCTGCATTCTGCATGCAGGTTGGCAGCTTTGAGCTAAGTGAGCCTCACTCAAGAGCCAGAAGGACCTAACCGAGCAGATAGCATAGGGGAGAAAACTGAGTGCGTGAAATGATCAGAAAACCAGGTGATTAATCATGATTTCTCTACTTTCAAACAGGAACTGAGAATTGTTGACATAATTTTGGTCCATTAAAGTTTTTTTTTTTAAACCTGCCTTGCTTAAGTGGATTTAATGTGGTTTTTTCTCCTGACACTTATCAGCTTGGGAAAAAAGAAAACTTAATTGCAACATTTATGTATAATTGCTGGGTGATGAATGCTTGAGGAATTTTTACTTTGCAGACATACCAAAACAAAAAATCATACCACAATCAACATCTCTGGGTGAAATGAGAGATCCTCTCCCACATCCTGTGGGTGAGCATTTTGGATTTAATTGCTTCACCACTCCATTTGTCATTCTCTAAAATAGGCCTCCGGAGAGATTCTCTTCAAACAAGATGTTCTCATGGCCAGGGGTACAGAGTGCGTGAGTCAAGTGAAAAAAAAAAAAAACCCAACCTGTGTGCCGCCTAAAGGCTTGTGTCCTCATCTCAAGGGGCTTACATTTTGGAAGTAACACTAATAATGCATTTGAAATAATTGTGGGAAAGTACCAGAGATTTGAGATAATTGAGTGCTTCCTAGTGTAGCAAAGACTCCAGGTATTGATTCCTAAAGAAGGATTTTTAATAGAGCGAAATAACACAGAACAGGAAATACCATGTTTTGCACAACTGTAATTTTCGGTCAGCATTCATGATCAGTTATGTCATGGCTGAGATGATGTAAGGCAGGGTCTAGAGTGCTGGTCCACTGGTCTTACATAGTTTGCAATTGCATTTGGTTTGGCTATTACATATGTGTAATATTTTAGAAATCATGTTAACTGGGCAAGTGTTACTTTCAATTATACACCTTCATCCTATCATCCTACATCCCACACTTCTTGGGTTCCCTGCGTTTAAGTTTGCACTGGTTAAATACATAAACCATAAATTGGTGGAAAGAAGGTGGGATTAGACTAGATGAAATTTTAAAAATCTTCCTTGATGTTCTCTGTTCTGAAAATGTGGAAGAGGTAAGTGTAAACTGGGACAGTAAGGAGGACTTTGCAGAGTAGGTAGGACTTGACACAGATGCCGAAAGGAAGGCAGTATTGGGACAGGTGCACGTAGGACAGCGAGTGTGGCAGTATCTGGTGGCCTGAGCAAAGGGATACTGTGCCGGAAGGTATGAGGATATGTTGACTATATGGAAGGAAGTTGAAATCATTACATTGGGACCAAACTTGGGGATACCTTCAAGGTCAAAGAGGTTCCAGGACCACATAGTAATAATGAACAGTGCTGAGACTAGACCTGAGAGCTCTTGGCTTTCTTTGACATTGGTTTTGGTTGGGTACCACTCTGCTTTTGTAGCACTAAAAGGTATTACATTTCAAAGTTAGGAGGCCCAACAAGTAACATTATAGCCAATTTTAGACCAAGGTTCTTGGAAAATACAGCAGGTATGTATAAATGTATATGTGCATTGTTTCTAATTATCTGTCTCTTTTTACTAACATGGCAAATGGTTTTCTTAGAGGTAGGATAAGTTATATTTCTTCTTTTCTTTGTCTCATCACATAGCTCATTCCTACCCAGGCATATCCACATCATATTATGATGGGAAGAGAAAGAATTATTTATTCTGGGAATCCTGCCCATTTTCTTGATACATCATTTTTATTTCATTGCTTGATTTATGTACTTGTGTAGGTAGAGGGTCCGGCCATTCATTTCCATGAGCCTTTCCTTTTTCTGAGGTTCTAATTCTTCCTCTCCCATTATATGCATATGAACTTGATTGTGGAAACACCACCAGGAGCTATGGATTTTTTTTTCCATCTTGTGGACAATGGCTTGCCTTCTCAGTTTCTGTAATGATCATTAATGGGCATTGTATTAGGATACTTTCCATTGCAAGTGAGAGCACAAGCACGTTTATACAAAAAATAATTTAATGGCTCGCATAACTAATGAGTTCAGGATTTCGCCGCAAGCATGGCCAGTGCTCAAACGATTTCAGCAGGACTTGGTCTTGCTCCATCTCTTGGCCCTGATTTGCTCCATGTTGGCGTTATTCTCAGGCAAGCTCTGCTCACATAGAGGCCAGATGTCTCAGAGCAGCTCTAGGCAGTCATCTTCCCGGCTTCAAGTCAATATAAAAGAATTTCTCTTGCCCAGTGACCTATAATTGGGTCCCATTGGTCAGTCCTGGATCACAGTCCTCCATCTGAGTCAGGAATGGAGTCCACCACCAAGTCACTGAGAGTGAAAGTATATGTGAGGGTAGTCTCCTAGAGAACAATCATAGTGCTATCACCAGAAGAAGGGGGGTTGGTGGGCAGTCTGAGTTGTGATGATGACTTTAGAAAGATGAATCAAGACTTGGGTCTGGGCTTAGCCCTTTTGGAACATACAGCTGAACGAACCCCAAATTTCCTTTAATGTTCACCATGTTTTACCTTAAAAATGCATGTGGTTTCTCTGTAATATGTGTTTTAATATAAAGATAATGTTTCAATTACCAATTGACTAGCTTTAACATTCTAGGAAGGGACATCTTTCAATATCCTCTAGCTTCAGAGCCTGAGGTGCTTCCCTGCATTCCACAGATTCCAGCCTGAGAAGTACCAGTTTATACAACCACCAGATAATAAGATAGCCGTTAAGGGGTTTCTGAAGCAGTTGACCAAAATTAGAGCAGAAATCAATGAATTAGAAAACAGAAGTGCAGTAGAGCAAATCAACAAA